>NC_041380.1:520424276-520446262 GCF_002162155.2 Triticum dicoccoides
TTTCGAGCATGCAGATCGCTGTATAGGAGCCCCCTTTGTGGACACTGCACCCTTTACGCTTCAAAGGTCACAGACTGTGGAGCCGCCCAGTGAGCCCAACGGCTCAAGCACGAGCCCTCTTGCATTTTATTGAACACAATGCAATCGATTTCATTCACATACACGAGCATACACTCATCTCGAACGCACACTCGCTCCCCTACCCCTATCAGTATCTCCGAGAAAACTGAGCCAAGATCGACTAATTTACCACGGGCGCCTCATAGTAAACGGGCCCCATTGAATGAATATTGTCGAAAAATCTGAAATAAATCTAGAAAAATGCGAGCACCGATGTGAAGCTTAGGACTTGAACTCTGATGGGTTAGAGATACTAATGTCCTCCTAACCATCTAACCATAGGTATTGTCCTCCTAATCGGAAGCATGCTATGCTATCTATTTATGCTGCCGAATTTGCACCGCTATATGTCCCCTCCATCCTATATACTCCACGCGTGGCAGGTGTTCGATCAAATACTATTGAGCTTAATTTGCAAGGCCATGTCGTTTTTATAGCACGAAGGATGATGGGGGACTTGACCATGAAGGGTGAGTTGTTGGGCGATGCGTGGTTGACCATATCTGGGGATTTTGCAGGCAGGAGCAGTGGGGGACTCTTCTAGCAGCGTGTGCATGATTCATTTCATGCGCGAAAGCACATGCACCCTACGACATGCGCATCATCCAACAACGCAATGTGAGATCGTTATCGTATCAATGGTACGCCATCCAGACCATCTTCACCAAGTTTTGTGACGCGGTCGCTCGGCTGGAGGCAATGTGGCCATTGCGCGATGCAGTGGAGGAGAGGAGATCGTAAGTTCTGCTTCTTCTTGCTCAACTTGTCGATCGAATCTTCATTCATTCAATGTTGCTCTACAAATTGTTAGGTCACAGGCAGGAAACTCACGCGATCACGGTGGCGGCGAGAGACGGACGCAGCAGAACAACAGAAGGAGATGATTTTTGCGCCGCGTAACTTCCTCGGCTTTTCCTTCTCTTTCCTTTATTCAACGAGAATCAAGATCCTAAAGTTACGCCACAACTCCAGATGAATCGTGCCATCCCACGACTCGGCGTTGTGGCCCAACAATACACACACGATCCGGCTAAACCTAGACTCTCGGGTCAGCCCATAACTAAAGCATGCAGCACGTTACATGTGCCGTGCCAACTACCTGCAACTTAACACAAAAATAGAAAAAAAAAACACCTCAACGTGAACAAGCACGTTTCAGGCTACAAGTTGAAAACACATGCACGTACACAGTACCCTACAGAACTAGTGCATGGAGCTAAGGACTAATGAAATATTTGAATTAAGCAATGTAACAAGATTAGCACCAACAATCACCTCCCTAATCTTGTTACTCGACTTATTTCTTCATGTACCGAGTACCTTCAAGCCGGCTCGACGTCAGTGCTACCTTTAACAGAACCTCCACATTCTACTGCTGTCATCGAACCTGAATCGAACACAACTGTTGTCTTCTTAAGATTCAGCACATAGAGCCGATTCTTGGTTTTTCGGGCTCTGGCCAGTAGCTTCCCTGAGCGATCAAACACACTCAGAAACCCATGGCGTAGCACTGATTTGCACCCATCCTCATCGAGCTGACCAAGGCTCAGTATACTGCTTGTGAGCTTGGAAACAAAATACACATCATTAAGGAGTATGTGCTGGCCGCTTACGGTCTGAAGCAACACTGTACCTTTGCCAAGAATCTTCACCACAGAATCATCACCAAACTTCACACGTCCCTGTATGGACTCATCCAGTACAATAAAACTTCCTCGGTAGCCGGTCATGTGGTTACTCGCACCACTATCCAAATACCAAGTGCTTTTCTTACTATCCACATCACCAGAGGCTAGTTTTGGCTTCACTTTCTTTTCATGCAGGAAGATCCTCTCTCGATCTGCTACAGGATGCACCTCCACTTTGCATAAATCAGATATGGATGGTACTATCTCTTGGGTGTTACCTCGTTTTCCAGAAGAACGAACACTGCCTTGCTCCGGAGCTGGACACATTGAGCTGGTACAAGTCACTGTTGTTGCAGCCGGCGCCGTTGCGGACGGCGCCATTGTCACCGGCGCCGTTGGCGCCGCCGGCGTCGTACCATCTTGCACAGCCATTGGCAGCACCTTCTTCATCTCATCATTGTTTTTCATTGCCTGCTGCATCTCCTTCTCGTAAGCATGCATAGACTCCAGGAAGCGCATGTACTCTTCATCACCACTTGTGGCCATTGCATCCTTCGCCTCTGCCTTGCACAAATGGGGCACAACGTGCGACTTTTCTTAGGCTGCGGCAAGCTCCACACGCAGCCTCTCGGTCTCGGCCTTGGCAGCTTCCAACTCCTCCATGGATACACCAAAGGGAGTGATCTCAGCTCCCTTCTCTTTTGGCTCGACCTTGGCGTGCTCCACCAATGGCCCGTGCTCACATGCCATAGCAATCAGCAGTGCTGGCTCGTCATCGACGTCGGCGAGCAATGCCTTCTCTTTCTTTGGCGCCTCGCACTCTGAGGCGAAGTGGCCCTTCTCGTCACACTCAAAGCATGTAATCTTCGACTTGTCAAACTTGCCACGACGTTCCTTCTTCTTGCTGCCATGGCTGCCACTGTGCCCTTCGTCGTCGTTCTTGTTGCCGCTGCTGGAGCCATCACCCTTCTTCTTCTCTTTAAGAACCAACGCCTCTAGCTGGGCACGTGAAACCAACATCAACTGCTCGCCTTCATTGTCGTCGCCATAACCGCGCCCACGACGGCGCCCTCGACGACTTTCCTCAAAAGCAGCAAGACGCCCAACGGCCTCAGCAACGCTCATGGTAGAGAGATCGCCCCACTGCTCAATTGTGTTAACGATGTTGCCGAACCGATCTGGTACTGCACTGAACAGGTGCTCGATGACAGTCTCGTCTGAAATATTCTCACCAAGGGAGCGAATCTCGCTCACCAACATAGTGAGCTTTTGCGCGAACGCGACCACAGTCTCACCGTCATCCATCTCAAGACGATCGAGCTGCCTCTTCAGCTGCTTCACCCTCGCCTTCTTGACGCGGTCTTCCCCAACACGCATGCATCGGATTGTCTCCCACGCGTCTCTCGCGGTTTTGCAGCTCGCGATGGCCATCATGACGGCGTCGGGGACAGCCCGCGAGATGGCGGCGAACGCTGCTGCATCCTTGTCGTCGTCCACCTCCCCCTCGGGTTCAAGCGCCGATGAGACACCATGGGGTCGGAGAAGAACCTTCATCTTCACGGCCCATAGGGCGTAGTTGGTGTCGGTGAGCTGCGGGAACTGGACAGGGACGGCCGCTCTCGATGCAGTCCTCACCACGATGGCGCCCTCCTCGGAGCCCCCTGCTCCGAGCCTCTTGCTCGGCGGCGTGTACTTTCCGCCGCCGCCGCCGCCCTTGCCTGCGTCGCTGTTCTTCGTCGGCGACTGGTCCCCCATCGCGCCGCCGCCAAACGCCTCACGACCTAGCTCTGTATACCAATTGTTAGGTCACAGGCAGGAAACTCACGCGATCACGGTGGCGGCGAGAGACGCACGCAGCAGAACGACACAAGGAAGGAGATGATTTTTGCGCCGCGTAACTTCCTCGGCTTTTCCTTCTCTTTCCTTTATTCAACGAGAATCAAGATCCTAAAGTTACGCCACAACTCCAGATGAATCGTGCCATCCCACGACTCGGCGTTGTGGCCCAACAATACACACACGATCCGGCTAAACCTAAACTCTCGGGTCAGCCCATAACTAAAGCATGCAACATGTTACATGTGCCGTGCCAACTACCTGCAACTTAACACAAAAATAGAAAAAAAACACACCTCAACGTGAACAAGCACGTTTCAGGCTACAAGTTGAAAACACATGCACGTACACAGTACCCTACAGAACTAGTGCATGGAGGTAAGGACTAATGAAATATTTGAATTAAGCAATGTAACAAGATTAGCACCAACACAAATTGTGTAGCATGTACGCGCTGCCATGATGTATCACAAGATAGAGGAACGGTCATTTACGCACATACACTGTTGGATGAAGCTGAAGGGCAGTATGTGTGAAACGAAATAATCCGTTCGTGGAGAACTTGCCGAACATCCGGTTAATCCCGTTGAATTTAAACTATTGTGGACATGACTTATTTGCATGCTATGTATGAATGTTTTGTGTTATTTTCTATTTGAACATTGATAAAAATCTGTCGAGTTTACGTGAAATTCATCCGGTTAGTTAAAACAGTGTTTAAAATGTATGCATGCAGCAGCGATGGACGGCTCCACATCGGTGTCCACGGACCGGACTACTCACCCGTGCCCATGAATAGGAAAGCAAATTTGCGCGTTGGAGATGCCCTAGGAGTATAGGGCTAGGAACGGCAGCAGCAGCACTAGGGGTAGGACGGCTACCGGTGGTAGATCACTACTGCACTGTGCGGCTGTAGATGTGCACGGTTGCCTAGTGTCTAGTCTAGACATGTGACCACGAATGGGGAACAATGAGTAGCTGCAGCTGGCTAGCTACTCTCGGTTGGTGAGCGTGCGCATCGCGTTCGCACGGGTGCGTCGTTCTCCAGGACGGCTTGTTGTCGGAACGGCATTGCGCTAAGCTGGCAGTACTAGTAGTACTAGTATTGAAGTTCCCTTTTCCAGTTCTATGGCGTGCTTGGTGCTGAACAGTTTATCAGATGTGCATGGAAGATAAATGACGCCAGAGCTAGCGCGGACAGCAAACATCGCGAAACAGTTTCAGTCTGAATGTGCCCATCCCCTAGCAGTTCTAGCTACAGTTTCCATTCCGTAGCAGTGTGCAGTAGCAACTAGGCAGCGTGCTCTTGGCCTGCTGGGGCGTCGATAGGCTGGAGCACACGACTTTTCTCTTTACAAAAGAACTCGTTGGATTAGCACCAGTGCTGCTAGATGATTAGCGAAAGCGCATGCAGCAGCCGCAAAACTTTTTGACCGTCTGTCTGTTTCGCTTTCCCTCGTCTTCCTTGCCTTGGGATCGGCGGCCCAACTCCAATTTCTTGGGCTAGGGCCTAGTGGCTCCACGACCAGCGACCGGGGGAGGCCCGTAGGGCACTGCACTTTACTTTGTGGGCGCACGACTCAGCACGAATCTGCTTGCACCTTTTTTAACGAGTGACCTTCCTCGAAAGGCAGTAAACACGGGCAAACTGCACGCGTGGGTTGCAGCAAATTCAAAAAAGACTGATGGAGTACATGTTTAGAAACTTGAAAAAGAATCATCTGGGTATCGGTATTACATCAGAAATATGTTATATTTGATCTGTAAATGTCCAGTGGAGTGACGGGGTCTTCTGTAAAATTGACACATCTTACCTCACATACGTTAGATGTAGATCGGATGATAAAAGAACATGGATGACATACACCCCATCGTCATCAACTCAGTCATTCAAAGCAGTGGAGACAGAATACTACCAATCAAGTTATTTTGAAAGCAACCCTAGAAAATTACAAAGAATTGTTATTTAGACCACTGAAACCTTGAACACAAGCAAGACACACGACTACTCTAGGTCTTGAGTGTTGAAGGACCAAAATGTTGCCCCCGGTGAAGCAACCCTCCATCAGAAACTCCAATGATGGCAAAGAAACTCGGTGATCGACAACATTGCTATTTATACTACCAGAGATTGCTCCATTATGCATAACACAGTAACATATGCCAATGAAGATATATCAAGGTCTAATCAAGGTGTTTAAGGATGTGAAAGAGGCTTATGGAACTCGCATGATCATGCTCAAGATGATTGACCATAATCAAAGCACGATTGCACATTTTTCATACTAGATTCCGCCGGGTGAGGGGGGGGGCTGATTGTTGATTGCATTAACATCTCAACTATAATCCCTTACATTAGAAGTAAAATTTCGCATTCCCTGGACCCCACAAAAAGGCACTCTCCGAAACCAACAATTGGGGTGGGAGACATGGCATGAAGATTCCACGAGAGGTGATTGGTGGTCAATTGATTTGGAGTGGTCAATATCGTTCCAGTTTGACCAATTGGTGTCCAACTCCAGTTATTTAATTTGTTACATTAATAACTGTGCATCCCCAACCACAAACCACAAAATCATTCTTCCCACATGAGCATGGTACTCTCACGAGGTAAGATTACTAGATTAATGCCTCTCAATTTGTCTGCAACCCCGCACCACTCTCAAATCACGGTCCCTATACACACATTCCTTCCAATTCCCCCCTTCCATAACACAAATATCACCCAACAAAGGTGGCCCACATTGGGTTGGTGGTTAGTAAGATTGATGCGAGTGGTGACATTAGCTAGTGAAGTGCCTGCTCCTGTAGGAGTAGTTGGGATCCCCCAAGTATAAGGGTGATGTAACCTAGCAACAAGTATTTTCCTCGGTTAGCAAACCAAGATTATAAATCCAATAGTTGTCATGTAGCAAAACAAAGTGAGCGGTACCTGCACACATAAAACGCTTGTCCCCAACACGGAAAGAGGGTTGTCAAGCCCCTTATCTTGCTAGTGACAATATTAAACACAAGTGATAAGATAGTTCGTAACAAAGGAAAAGAAAAGGAAATAGGGCAGTAGATAATATATTGGTTTTCAGTAATGAGAATAGACCCATGGGTCATAGGTTCACTAGTGACATCTCTCTCCAGCTTACAAGTGTGGTGTGGTGAAAGAAATATAGTCAGGCAGCAATGAAATAACAATATTTATATTTATGACTATGATCATTCATGTTATAATCGCATATTGTCATTACCTCTGTGATAAGTTGACCGTTGATTCAACTGCATCTACTACTAATGCTCCACTCAAAGACCGCTATCCAGCATGCATCCTGAAGTATTAAGTTTATAAGAAACAGAGCATTGCAATAAGCATGATGACATAATGGAGACAACAATCATAAATCAATATGATGAGACATCGTCGTTTTTTCCTTTGTAGCAATAATACAATACGTGTCTTCGCCTGTGACACCCCCGATTCATTCGTACACTAATCATACAAGCAATGTGTACGATCAAGATCAGGAACTCACGGGAAGATATCACAACACAACTCTAGACATAAATTAAAATAATACAAGACAGGGGCCTCGAGGGCTCGAATACATCAGCTCTGAATACACAAGAGTCAGCGGAAGCAATAATATCTGAGTACAGACATAAGTTAAACAAGTTTCCCTTAAGAAGTCCAGCACAAACATCAACATGGATCGAAAAGGCGAGGCCTCCTGCCTGGGAGCCTCCAAACTACTCCTGATCGTCGACGGCCTCCACATAGTAGTAAGCACCCTTGTGGTAATAGTAGTCATCAGTGGTGTCGTCTGGCTCCTGAGATCTGTCATCTGGTCGCAACAATCGGGTATGGGGAAAAGAGGTAGCAAAGCAACTGTGAGTACTCATCCAAAGTACTCGCAAGACTTACATCAGATCTAAACTAATATGCATCTGTATCAAAGGAATGAGCTGTATCTGTGGACTAAACTGCAGAATGCCAGAAGAAAAGGGGAAAGCCTAGCCTATCGAAGACTAGCATCTTCAAGCAGCTCCAAGCATCTTGCAACATTCAGAAGAGTATGGAAAGGCATATTATAATATTAGTAAGTATGTTGTAACATGCCCAGAGATCACTTCCTCGACTCCCTGCGAGAAAACAATCCCGGAGCTATCATTTCCATTACATGCCTCAACATCAAGTTCTAGTTGTATCCATTGGGATACAACTCCGAGCGTCCGTTACCGTGGACCTGGCTATTCGAATAGGTAGAATTCTTCCTTGCAGGGGTGCACCAACTTACCCAACACGCTCGTTCAACTCTGGCCGGACACACCATCAGGTCATGACCGGCCTCGGCCGATCAACACACTGTAGTCCTACCTAGGCTCAACAGAGAGGCCAGCACGCCGATCTACATACTAAATGTGAAGGGGTCATGGGCCAATCCTGCTTTGCAATCATGCACGTTGTGAGGGTGGCCGGTGAGCAGACCTGGCAACCTCCTTAAATAAGGCAGGTGCTGATACGTCTCCGTCGTATCTACTTTTCCAAACACTTTTGCCCTTGTTTTGGACTCTAACTTGCATGATTTGAATGGAACTAACCCGGACTAACGCTGTTTTCAGCAGAATTGCCATGGTGTTATTTTTGTGCAGAAATAAAAGTTCTCGGAATGATCTGAAAATCAATGGAGATTATTTTTGGAATATATAAAAAATACTGGAAGAAGAATCCACGTCAGGGGCCGACACCCTGTCCACGAGGGTGGGGGTGCGCCCCCTGCCTCGTGGGCCCCCTGACGCTCCACCGACCTCAACTCCAACTCCATATATTCGTGTTCGGGGAGAAAAAAATCAGAGAGAAGGATTCATTGCGTTTTACGATACGGAGCCGCCGCCAAGCCCTAATCTCTCTCGAGAGGGCTGATCTGGAGTCCGTTCGGGGCTCCGGAGAGGGGAATCCATCGCCATCGTCATCATCAACCTTCCTCCATCACCAATTCCATGACGCTCACCGCCGTGCGTGAGTAATTCCATCACAGGCTTGCTGGACGGTGATGGGTTGGATGATATTTATCATGTAATCGAGTTAGTTTTGTTAGGGTTTGATCCCTAGTATCCACTATGTTCTGAGATTGATGTTGCTATGCCTTCACTATGCTTAATGCTTGTCACTAGGGCCCGAGTGACATGATTTCAGATCTGAACCTATTATGTTTTCATGAATATATGTGAGTTCTTGATCCTATCTTGCAAGTCTATAGTCACCTACTATGTGTTATGATCCGGCAACCCCGAAGTGACAATAATCGGGACCACTCCCGGTGATGACCGTAGTTTGAGGAGTTGATGTATTCACTATGTGTTAATGCTTTGGTCCGGTACTCTATTAAAAGGAGGCCTTAATATCCCTTAGTTTCCAATAGGACCCCGCTGCCACGGGAGGCTAGGACAAAAGATGTCATGCAAGTTCTTTTTCGTAAGCACGTATGACTATATTCAGAATACATGCCTACATTACATTGATGAATTGGAGCTAGTTCTGTGTCACCCTATGTTATAACTGTTGCATGAATAATCGCATCCGGCATAATTCTCCATCACCGATCCATTGCCTACGAGCTTTTCATATATTGTTCTTCGCTTATTTACTTTTCCGCTGCTACTGTTACAATCACTACAAAACCCAAAAATATTACTTTTGCTATCGTTACCATTACTATCATATTACTTTGCTACTAAATACCTTGCTGCAGATATTAAGTTTCCAGGTGTGGTTGAATTGACAACTCAGCTGCTAATACTTGAGAATATCCTTTAGCTCCCCTTGTGTGAAATCAATAAATCTGGGTTGAATACCCTCAAAAATTGTTGCGATCCCTTATACCTGTGGGTTATCAAGACCATTTTCTAGCGCAGTTGCCAGGGAGCATAGCTCTATTCTTTGAGTCACTTGGGATTTATATCTGCTTATCATTATGAAGAACTTGAAAGACTAAAGAACTAAGATTTTTCCCTCAACTACGAGGGGAGGTAAGGAACTGCCATCTAGCTCTGCACTTGATTCTCCTTCTGTTTTGAGTAAGCTTGCGACACCTAAACCTGATTCTGCTATTAATTCTGATATGTCGCATGTTATTGATGATGCCACTTCTGCTATGCATGATACTTATGATGAAACTACTTCTATCCTTGATACTACTGTGCCACTAGGTGAATTTCTCGATGAACAACTTGCTAGGGCTAAAGAGAATGAAATTATTGAAACTGATAATATTGATGAAAGTGATGATGAAGATTCTCCCCCTAGTTATGAGGTGCGTGTTGTGCCTGAGGGTTATGTTATGGATGAAGAAACTGCTAGAGACTTTCTTGCCTGCAATGATAGAAGTGATCTTGAGAAACTATTAGCTAAGCAGAAAGAAAAATCTGTGAATGCTAGAATGAAATATGATCCTGTTTATGCTACTTCACCTATCTTTATTACCGATAAGGATTATGATTTCTCAGTTGATCCTGATATAATTACTTTGGTTGAATCTGATCCTTTCTATGGCTATGAATCTAAAACTCTTGTGGCACATCTTACTAAATTAAATGATATAGCTACCCTGTTCACTAATGATGAGAAGACTCGCTACTATTATATCCTTAAATTATTTCCGTTCTCATTAAAGGGTGATGCTAAGATATGGTTTAATTCTCTTGATCCTGGTTGTGTGCATAGTCCCCAGGATATGATTTACTACTTCTCTGCTAAATATTTCCCCGCTCATAAGAAACAAGCTGCTTTAAGGGAAATATATAATTTTGTGCAAATTGAAGAAGAGAGTCTCCCACAAGCTTGGGGGAGGCTTCTCCAATTACTTAATGCTTTGCCTGATCATCCTCCCAAGGAAAATGAAATACTTGATATCTTTTATAATGGACTAACCGATGCTTCCAGAGACCACCTGGATAGTTGTGCTGGTTGTGTTTTCAGGGAAAGAATAGTTGATCAAGCTGAATTGCTATTGAATAATATGTTGACTAATGAAAATAATTGGACACTTCATGAACCAACTCCTAAGCCAACTCCGAAGAAAAGGGGTATTCTATATCTCAGTCCTGAAGATATGCAAGAGGCAAAGAAATCTATGAAAGAAAAAGGTATAAAAGCTGAAGATGTTTAGAATTTACCTCATGTTGAAGAAATACATTGTCTTAATTCATCACCTATTGAAGAAACACACGGTCTCGATAACCCGACGCATGTAGTAAAGGTAAACTCTCTCTATAGATATGATAAAGCTGAAATTCCTCCTGCTAAGTTTGCTAGCCAATGTTTGGATGAATTTGATAACTTTATGGTTAAGCAAGAAGATTTTAATGCTTATTTTCGTAGACAACTGCAACACAATGCTTATATGATTGAACACTTGAGTGATTATACGGCTAGTGTTAAAGGTGAACTTAAACTTATTAGTAAACATGCTTTTATGGTTACCACTCAAGTAGAACAAGTACTTAAAGCTCAGAATGATTTGCTCAATGAATTAAACAATAAGAATGATAATGCTGTTAGAGTTATGACTAGAGGTGGTAAAATGACTCATGAGCCTTTGTATCCTGAGGGCCACCCTAAGAGAATTGAGCAAGATTCTCAGAGAACTACTATAGATGCACCTAGTCCTTCTAAAAGGAAGAGAAAGGAAAATAATATGACCTTGCATGCTTCTAGTGAACCTGTTATTGACACACCTGAGAATCCCAATGATATTTCTATTTTTGATGCTGAAACACAATCTGGTAATGAACATGAACCTAGTGATAATGTTAATGATGATGTTCATATTGATGCTCAACCTAGCAATGATAATGATGTAGAGATTGAACCTGCTGTTGATCTTGATAACCCACAATCAAAGAATCAACGTTATGATAAGAGAGACTTTGTTGCTAGGAAGCACGGTAAAGAAAGAGAACCATGGGTTCAGAAACCCATGCCTTTTCCTCCTAAACCATCCAAGAAAAAGGATGATGAGGATTTTGAGCGCTTTGCTTAAATGATTAGACCTATCTTTTTGCGTATGCGTTTGACCGATATGCTTAAAATGAATAATTATGCTAAATATATGAAAGATATAGTTACTAATAAGAGAAAGATACCGGAAGCTGAAATTTCCACCATGCTCGCTAATTATACTTTTAAGGGTGGAACACCAAAGAAACTTGGAGATCCAGGAGTACCAACTATACCATGCTCTATTAAAAGAAACTATTGTAAAACTACTTTATGTGATCTCGGAGCCGGTGTTAGTGTTATGCCTCTCTCTTTATATCGTAGACTTGATTTGAATAAGTTGACACCTACTGAAATATCTTTGCAAATGGCTGACAAATCAACTGTTATACCTGTCGGTATTTGTGAGGATGTGCCTGTTGTGGTTGCAAACGTTACTATTTTAACAGACTTTGTTATTCTTGATATTCTCGAGGACGATAGTATGCCTATTATTCTCGGAAGACCCTTTTTGAATACTAGAGGGGATGTTATTGATTGCAACAAAGGCAAGGTCACTTTTCATGTTAATGGTAATGAGCATACAGTACACTTTCTGAGGAAACAACCTCAAGTCCACAGTGTCAATTCTATTGGAAAATTTCCAATAATTATTATTGGAGGTTTTAAATTTCCTCTTCCTACTGTCAAGAAGAAATATGATATTCTTATTGTTGGGGACATGCATATCCCCGTTGAGGTAACCTAGTGTTATTCGAAATTCTTTGGTTTCATGTTATTCAGAAAGAGTTTGTTAGCAAGACTTGATCAACCTTGTTAATATATTCCTTTTGATGAGCATGAGATGGATGAAGTTAGAAAACACAACTCTCTGCACCCTCTTTTTACTTTCTGTTATTTAGTTTAAATAAAGCAAAAATAGTATTTTCTGTCAATTTTCTGAATTATCCTTGCAATAAAAAATACCTCGAAAATAAAAGTTCTCCAAATGCCGTGAAAATGAAATATGATTTTTTCTGCAATATTTGAGAATATCTGGCACTGAGAACACATCAGGGGGAGCCAGCACCTGGCCACAAGGGTCCAGGGCGCGCCCTACGCCCCTCGGCGCGCCCCCTGCCTCGTGGGCCCCTGGTGGCCCCCCTCCACTTATTCCAGCCACCACACACTCCTTCCTCCCAAAAAAATCACCAACCAGCTCAAGCACGATTTCTATCTCATCTTGCTGCCATTTTCGATCTCCTAGCTCAAAGCTCCATTCACAAAACTGCTTTGGGGGATTGTTCTTTCGTATGTGACTCCTCCAATGGTCCAATTAGTTTTTGTTCTAGTGCTTTATTCATTGCAAATTTTTGCTGCCTAGGTGACCCTGTTCTTGAGCTTGCATGTCAAATTTATATGGTCCCAAGTAGTTCTAATGCATGATATAGTCTCTAGGCACTTGTGGGAGTAGTTGCTATCAATTTTTATAAGTTTGGTTCACTTTTATTTTGAGTTGCTAAAAATTTCAGAAATTTTCAGAAAAAGATGAAGAGATTTTTGAGGGGCTCATCAAGCCAAAGCTCGAAGGATAAAAAAAGTGAAGAGAACAGGAAGCCCAAGTATACACTACAAAAAAATACACTTCCGTGATGATACGTGTTTGTCACAGTAGGTCACGTTTTTTGTCATGCATGTACATCCATGACAAATTTATGACAGAATCAAGATAGTCATACCTGTGCTGTCGTAGAAGTGTTCCATGACATTACCAAAATTATTAGAGAAAAGTATGTTTTTGGTCCCTCAAGTTCCCAAAAAGTACAAACTTGGTCCCTCAAGATTTTTTGGTATACATTTGGTCCCTTAAGTCTCAAAACCGGACAAGTTTGGTCCTAAACCAGATTTTGACCCTGTTGGCCGGGTTTGACCGCCACAAAACCGCCTGATGAATAGTAAATTCGAGTTTTTAAAAAAAATTCTTCAAAAAAATCTGAAATTTCTTGGGGTGCAATATGCTTACATGCGCAGGGTGCGACCAAATTTTCATGGTCTTTCGATACCCGAGGAGCTCATGGCAAAAAAAGGAAAAATATCTACGTCCGATGAACAGTAAATTCGAAAACAAAATCTGAAAAATTCAAAAAAAAAACTGAAATTTATTGGGGTCTAATATGATTACATACTCAAGATTCGACCAAAATTTGGTGTTGTTTCGAGACTCAAGGAGCTCGTGGTAAAAAAAAAAAATTCGCTCACAAAAAAAAGCCATTTTTTTGGTAGAGCCCGTCCTACGTCATTTCATGAAAAAATGTTGGTCGCACCTTGCGCATGTAACCATATCGGACCCCAAAAAATTTCAGATTTTTTTGAAAATATTTTTTTAAACTCAGATTTACTGTTCATCGGGCGGTTTTGTGGCAGTCAAACCCGGTCAATGGGGTCAAAATCTGGTTTAGGACCAAACTTGTCCGGTTTTGAGACTCAAGGGACCAAATGTATAGCAAAATTTTTTAAGGGACCAAGTTTGTACCTTTTGGAAACTTAAGGGACCAAAAACATACTTTTCTCAAATTATTATCACGGAAGTGTCCACTTCCATGACGATAAATCGCGCGTCACAGAAGTGCTTTCGTCAAGGGTGACCGACACATGGCATCCACCGTAACGGAACGCCGTTAAGCTATCGGGTCGAGTTTTGGATCCGATAACCCGTTAACAGCCCCGACCAATGGGGATTTTCCACGTGTAAAATCATCATTGGCTAGAGGAAACACGTGCCGGCTCATCGTTGGGACAGATGTCATCCACTCACTGGATAGAAGGCGCCTATGATACGTCGACACGTGGCATGGTCCAACAGTGGCCCATTCCTGTGAAAAGGCCGGCCCGTTTGACTTGGTCAAAAGCCGGCGGGCCGGCCCATGGAAAGCCTGTTAACGGCCTGTTTGCATATAGCCCATTTACGACCCGCTAACCCAAGGCCCGTTACGCCCTATCCGAATTAGGCCTAGTAGCGTCATCTGGGCCATCCAATATGATTCCAGCCTGTTTTCACTTTTGGCCCATGTATAGTCCATGACGTCTTTCGGCCCATATGAGGCCCTTTGTAACTCTTGGCCCACTAGCGGCCCGTGCTAAAATTGGCCCGTAATGAACAGTGTATTACTTTACACCCATTAACGGCCCAAGGTGAAACTGGCCCGTAATGAACAGTGTATCACTTTATACCCATTAACGACCCGTTATTACGTTGTGCCGTTTCCAGCCCAAGTTAAGTTTCGGCCTTCTGAGGTCCCATTTATTCTTGGGCTCATTTGCAGCATTCGGTTACTTATGGCCCGTTACTGTCATTTTCTGCTTGGGGCCAAATTCAGCCCGTCATTATAGTCGGCCCATTTGTGGACCATTAGTCTGTTGGGTCATTTTCATAGCATCACCAAATACGGCCTATTAACGGCCCATTATGGTCAACCCATAAAACGTACGATTTCCATTAAAGGCCCGTGTACGACCCATTAAAGGCCCGTACAAGACCCATAAATGAGTCGGCGGCCCATGGATCCTACGAGACGTAGAAGGCCCATGGATCCGACGGCCCGTGAAGGGCCATGGTCGGGCGAGTAGGCCCCCGTTTGAACGATATAGCATATTCAAAGAATTATCCTACTCAATACTATCACCTCGAAAAAGCATACACTATACAACAAAGAGATCAAGGCATAGAAAGGTAGAATAATCCCACACTACACAATAAAGAAATTACAGCCGATTATACCCACTGGGCATTATGGTTCAGCACAGGTGATAATAAAGCATACACAAACAACAAATTACATACACTGGGCAAATATAGCTCATACATCATGGACGCGCATCAACTTAACTCCATTTGAACTATAATCTCTTCAGAAAATAAGATTGGCCGGATTCAGATATCACAAATTTCAGTCTACAAAATCTCCAATTCCTTCATGGTTACCTCACTGTCTTATTTCATTTTTTGACTCCTGGATCTAATACCTGCATGTACAGTCTCAACTTGTTGATTATACGTTGACAACCATGTACACGTTGTCTTGCCACCTCTAGTTGATGCTCGAGAACATCAGCACATTCCAATTCCAATCCATAATCATTCAGTAACGGCCATGCCGCACTGCTCGCAGATCTTTGTGTTGATGTCACTTCATCCTGAAATTTTTCTGTAAGTACACATGACTAGGGCAAAAATATAGTTACAACAGTGAAGCGAACAAGACACTATTTTGTACTACATGGCAAAACAGGAGTAACAATAATATTACACGTCACTTTCAAAAAAAAAGTTACACGTCATGAAGCATAAGCAGGTGATATTTTAAAAATTATAAAAAAGATAGTCTGTGCAGCCTGCATACAGAAATCCCTCTTAGCTCACTAGAGGAGCATGATGTTGGGGCCCAATCGAAAACACAGACAAGTTACAAATTTAGATAGCACGTTGCGTATAAGTAAGCAAGCAGTTGGCCATTCTGTGCCTCAATTAAAGTCTTAGGGAGCATAATGAACAGCAGAGGGTTTCATACAAACATACTACAATAGGCAAAACTATGCAATCATTAGCGTAGTATAAACTAGATTGTGAGCCTCATGCAATAATAGTTGGTTAATAGACTTCAAAGCTTCAGGCACACTTTGGCAGAGTAATTAAATGGTAAGGCCTTTAATTATGTCAACTAATAGTGATACAAGTACCGAACATCAGGCATGATTATTTGGGCATCTCATTAACTGAGGACAAATAAAGCAATTGAAAAGAGAAAATTAACTATGCCTGAAACAAACAAGGAATTGAACTGTTGAGTTGCATACACTGACTTACCTTAGCAGGTTGAAGAGGCTCAGCGCATCTCCTACTTCTCTTGCAAGGCTCCTTACTAACATCTTGTACTTGGAAATCCTCAATCTTATCTTCATTGCACCCCCTTTGCAAGGTGACACAAACTAGTTACTGATCTCCTTGGAAGATAAATATGCATACTTTCCAGTCTGTGAGCACAAAAGGATGAGATTATAACAAAACAACTCCACATAATGAAACATGCAGCATCTCTTGCACTTGCACACAATGAAACATGCCGCATATCTTGCACTTGCACACAATGAAATGAGTATTTACTATGTCTACACTATGTAAAAACTAGGCATACCTTCGAACTGGATCTCCAGGTACTCTTGGAGAGCCTACTGTAGTGTATAGCCAAACCTTTATGTCACCTATGAGTTAGACAAGGCCCCACTACAGCAGCCCTTAGTGTTTAAATCGTTGACAAGCTCTATTAGAGTGTTATGTCAAGAACAACAAGTAATCAAAGCAAACAGTCCTAGTATGGATGGCTGATGCAAACAAGCAATTGAACAGATGTGTGAGAAAATCTTACATATCAAGAAAATAAGCAAAGAAGGAGGCTTAAAGACCATCACTTGACTGACTAGATTTAAGGGGCATTTAAACATCATGTGCAACGTATGAACTAACACAAACATTGCATATTCCAGATTCTACAATGGAATGCACATGTATTAGGTTATGCCATGTATGATGATGCCTAAATGTACAGATAGCAGGCAGGAGTGATTCATCATTGCACACACAATTGAATTGCAGGTTAAGGGCCCGTTCGATTTCGCCTTTTCAGGGCATATTGTCAAAATAAGCCATAAAAGATGTAAAGAAGTCATTTTTGAGTTATGGGCTTGGGCTTAACTAATTTCGCTTTGGAGGGGGGTGTTTCGGGTAGAACCTCACTAGAAATTGAAGGGAAGGGGAATAGTGAAATGACTCTGTTGTCTGCCTATATTACACTCAAAATGCAACTGCTAATACCCGTGTCACACCTGACCCTCAAGTAAAAAACAAACACGCAAGCATTCATTGCCCTGCCCGCTTGCATCTCCTCTCCCCTTTCCCTCTACCTCGATCCCTTGCCTACAGCACTAGGGTTCCTCCAGCGAGCCGTCGCCATTGGTCCCATCTGGCCTGGTCCTAGATGATGCTATGTCTAGCTAGGCTACATGGCCGACGGGTAGGGGCAAATCTCCCTGGCTGCTCCTTCCTCTGGTGCCGCCCCTCATTCTCATGGTCTCCAGCAGCTGCTCCACTGTGGTTCGTCCAATGCACTACTCCGGCGGGCGCTGCACAACTACGGCTGATGCCACATTGCGGCAGAAGGCACCTTATTTCCCCTCCCCTCCTCCCAGGCCATGGCCTTGAGGTAGTGTTGAAGGATGAGCTCATCCAACAAGGTGAGGATCTCCTTTGATTTTTTGCCAAATTTTCATTCTGATCCACTATATGATGAATTGCTATGAGCTGCTTCTACTGCTGCTATATGATGCATTGCTATGAGCTGCTCCTGCTGCTGCTATATGATGAATTGTTATGAGCTGCTGCTGCTGTATGATGAGTTGCTATGAGCTACTGCTGCTGCTATATGATAAATTGCTATGAGCTGCTGCTGCTATATGATGAGTTGCTACAAGCTGCTCCTGCTGCTGCTATATGATGAATTGCAACGAGCTGCTCCTGCTGCTGCTATATGATGAATTGCTATGAGCTGCTCCTGCTGCTGCTATATGATGAATTGCTATGAGCTGCTGCTAGTATATGATGAATTGCAGACTGCTGCTGCTGTATGATGAGTTGCTATGAGCTGCTGCTGCTGCTATATGATGCTTTCAGGTGGTGCTGCTATACGATAATAACCAGCCACTTGGACCATCGAATTTCAATAAATAATTGTTCTTCATTTAAATGTGGGTCATGCCTTCTTTGTTTAAATCAGGCAATGGGATCTCTATGGAAAACATTGACCAAAGTAGATTGTGCCAAGTAGATGGTATCTTTGTATTTGCATTTTGAGCAAATAGTGATGGTCTATTCTCCTATCATATTAATTACTGCACTGGGTTCAATTTGTGATGTTTGCAAGTCAAATTAATTTCCATATGGGCAGCAAAATGAAAAAAATATAATGCAATCTAGACTTTCCACTGATCATACCAAAGATAAGCTGATAATGCAATGAAAAGAACTGGCTGGCTTATTACATGGAGCTTATATTCATAGGTGCTTATTTTCTTAGGATAACTCGTAATAACTGTCCCTAAGAAACTTGGCTAATAGAACTGGCATACAAATAACATGTCACGATGATTGCAATGGAGGAGTGACGTACCATAGCACACTGTATAGGCTCACCGCTGCCTCTCCTTTTTGCGATGTTCCATGAAATTGCCACATACATCTTGTACTTTTTCATTGTGTAACCCTATCTGCAAGTTGACATGGCTAATTTCAAACATCTCTACATGATACTAAATTGCATATCCCTTGCACATATTTAAACCACCAATTAATGATTGTGTGCATACCATAAACTAGCCATGACTCTGTATGCTGGACTAGCAGACACTCTAAGGGAGCCTAATGTAGTGCACTGGAATTCCTACATGCCACCTACGATTTTGTGTAATGTACCACCCCTGTTCCTAAATATATGTCTTTGTAGAGATTCTAGTATGGACCACATACAGATGTATATAGATGCATTTTCGAGTGTAGATTCACTCATTTTGCTCCGTATGTAGCCTATAGTGGAATCTCTAGGAAGACTTATATTTAGGAACGGAGGTACGAGGTACTATCATGTATGACATCTACATATCTAATTTAGCAGCCAGTAGTAGAAATCATTGTCTGCACAAAGGGATTACTGGTCAAAAATCCTAGCAAAGCACGCAGGCAAGCATAGAACAATACAAGAGAGAGAGAGAGACGCTTACAAGATCATAGCAATGCCCCAGTCCAGGATCTTGGTTGGCCAAGCTATTAGATCCAAAAGAAACATCGTCCTTGTAGTTTTTGCCATCTGCATAACAGGTAACAACGACCAGTTAGTATATTTGAAGTACATCGGGAAGGTGATGATGGACTGGTTTAAAGGTGACAAGTACCTAGGACGTGGCGGGTGCTTGGCATCTCTCCAGACGTTGGGAATCAGGTTAGAAATGTTGAGGGTGATGATGATGCACTGGCTATCAGGGTCCGGTAAGGAGATCTAGAACCGTTGAGTAGGGTGTTTATGGAACGGCTCCGGTAGGGTGGACTACGGTGTGGGCGAAGCGGATCTATGGCCGTGGATGAGGGCGTAGGTGAAGCTGCTCCGGTGGTTGGGTTAAGGATGGTGTTGACGACGCGGATCTGCGGCCGTGGACGGGGCGTCAGAAGCTACTCCGGTGGTTGGGTTAAGGATGGTGTCGACGATGCGGATCTGCGGCCGTGGACGGGGCATCAGAAGCTGCTCCGATGGTTGGGTTAAGGGTGGTGTCGACGATGCGGATCTGTGGCCGTGGACGAGGCGTCAGAAGATGCTCCGGTAGGTTGGATGAGGGCGCGAGGAAGCGGATCTGAGGCCGTGGACTTATGAGTTGGCAAAGCGGCCCTGGTAGGGTTGAGAATGGTATAGGCGAAGCTACTCCGGTAGGGTTGACGATGGTGTCGGTGAAGCGGCTCCGGTAGGGTTAAGGAAGGTGTCGGCGAAGCGGCTCCGGTAGGGTTGAGGAAGGTGTCGGCGAAGAGGATCAGAGGCCGTTGACGGGGGTGTCGGTGGGGCGGCTCCGGGGTGTGTGGACGAAGCGTCTCCGGTGGGGAGTACGAATGAGCCACTGCAGATGCGCGATGGTTGACGAGAGTACCGGCGAAGCAGATCCGGCGCCGTGGACAAGGCCGGCATTGAATGGGCTGTGGTACAGTGGTGGATGAGCAGTCTACTTGTTTCTAGGGGAGGTGGGAGGGGTAGATGCGGCCGCAGAAGCAGATCCGGCGAGGTGGACGCCGCTGGCAGTGAATGGGCTATGGTACACCGGTGGATGAGCAGTCTAGGGTTTCGAGAGGGGAGGGGAGAAAGGGCGATGAAGTACGGACGGCGTGATGTAAGATGCTCTGGTGCTGTGGAGTTAGTCATTTTTGCGGGAGGGGGAGAGGAAATGGGGGTGCCGTGTAGTGGGGGAACCGGAAGTTACCATAGCAGCCCCAACCTATCATGTAGATGAGGGCGGTATTGTAACTGTTGGTCTCCGTGCACCAAGGGCAAAAGAGGGATTTCGCATGCTAAAGACTAAGGTGGCGGAAATTTTAGAAGGAGGTGGGAGATTTTGCCACCCGCGGGATCGTTCGTATCCAGTTTCAACTAATTTTGGACCGTGCTAGCAGGAAGGTCATGCTAGACTGTGTACACGGGGCACGCGTCAGCAGTTAATAACTGGTGTGAAGTCCACCCCAGAAAAAAAGACAATAACTCGGGATGATGCGCCGATAACTTGGACGTTCACACGGGCGTGGCCAATCGTACGGGTGTAGTGCCGCGTTCACAAAAAAGGGATCAAACGCTCAGCCTTTGTATTTCTCGTGTAAATAGATAATTTAGTGCCATTGGTTATTTACTTTAAACATAATGCATTGACGTGTTAGTGTAGAGACACACAAAAATAAATGGATATTGTAGTCAGCTACTTAAAAGTGTTACCTCATATGATTACATAGTCTTCATTTAATAAATTGCGTACCCGTTGAATTCTTATATGAATATTACATAGATTACTTCAAAATAGAAACTTAAATCATCCAAGACTAATGAATTGGAATGCAAGAGTAACAATGGTGCATGTACATGATAGCTACATTGGTTGTTTGAAGAAACAACACTGTAACTTTGGCATGCACAACTGAAAAGGTTTATTTAAATAGAAAAAATGTGATATGTGAGTGTCCAATCTTTATAGTGTTGAATCGATATTGTACCTTTGGCCATGATACGAAGTAGATATTGACTTATGTTCAAGCGATGCACGTCCACGACCGCTAGATAGTGATACGTGAATGAATTGTGCAATCTCTCTCACACGCATACATATCTCATTTCCCTGTGGGCATCGTAATCACACACGTGCACTTCGTGTATTTCTCTCCCTCCGTCAGGGTTAAATTCATCTTTCTACCCCGTCCTACAAGTCTCTCACACAGAAACACACACACACTCTCTATGTCTAACACGCCCACCCCTTTAATTCTGCCCACCCACAACCACTAATGTCTCAAAGTATAATAATGTCTCTCACACATATGCTATCTACCTATCCCTTAATATAGCTAGATATGTGTCACACAAACTCGTTCTCCCTATTAGCAAGATGCCCATGCGTTGCACGGAACATCAAGATGCATTTGTATGAGAAGTTTATCTTGTGGGAGAAAAGGATGAACGAGGGAATGCCTTATTTGCAAATGCGGAGAGGGGTGTGGGTATCTTTTTGCAAAATTGCCATAGTTTCCTTCCTGTCCGTCGGATATAAATCGGATGGCCTATATTGCAGGATGGCAGGAACACCATCAT
>NC_041380.1:520446561-520503325 GCF_002162155.2 Triticum dicoccoides
ACCGAAGGAGTAGGGTGACACCTCGATCTTGATACTAGTCTATCGACTGGCTTCTCTCTCAAACATACACACACACTACCCTGCACCGAAGGAGTAGGGTGGCATATCGATCTTGATAATAATCTATCTACTCCTCTTTCAAACACACACACACACACATACACACACACACTCGCTAGTTGTGCCTCTGTGCCTACCGCGCAAACTCTCGATACGTCTTTCTCTCCCTCCCCCCAACAATGACAACAGAAGGGTGACAACTCGATCTAATCATAATTTGTCAATTGGTTTCTCTCTCAAACATTGTGTCTCGGTGCCTCGCTCGGTAGCCCCCTCGATATGTAGACTTTTTGCGCGCGCACAACTGTAGTGACGATGACGCTGAACCCAGTGTGCCTTGTTTTTACCGGCCTCATGTGATAGTTTTCACCCTATTTTCTGTTAATTAACAAGGCGACCTTTTCTTTGTTACTACTAGTGAATCTGAAATCATTCGGGGCAGACATAAAATATATCACTTCAACCCAATTATCGCAACAACTATTTTAAAAGAAATTAGCTAGCTGCCCGTGCGTTGCACGAAACATCAAGAGGCATTTGTATGAGTAGTTTATCTTGTGAGAGAAAAGGTTGAACGAGGGAAGGCCTTATTTGCGAACATGGAGAGACGTGTGGGTATATTTTTGCAAAATTGCCATAGTTTCTTTCCTATCCGCTAGATATAAATCCGACGACCTATATTGCAGGATGGCACGCACACCATCATCACTAACTCTGTTTTCTACTCCCTTCGTCCGAAAATACTTGTCATCAAAATGCATAAAAAGAGATGTATTTAAAACTAAAATACGTCTAAATACATTTCCTTTTATCCATTTTGATGACAAGTATTTCCGGACGGAGGGATTATTTGTCTTTTTAGAGATTTCAACAACTGACTATGACCGGACCTTACCAACATACTCAAAAAAGTAGTCCATAATTTTGATGTTACCCTCTTTTCTTGGCGGTGCAGTGCCATCTGCATACCTCATAAATAAATCAAGGACAAATCTGACCCCTTCTTGAAAAGACATACGGAGCAAAATGAGTGAATCTACACTCTAAAATATGTCTACATACACATTCGTATGTGGTAGTCCATTTGAAATCTGAAAAAGACAAATATTTAGGAACAGATGGAGTATATATAAGAGTAGACATGGAGATATATCTCCAGCATGGTCTACAACAAAAATGTGCTGGGCTAGTTAGCACCGGATGCTCGCAACGCGATGACATGAGTTCGAATTCTGTCTTTTAACTTTATATTTTTATATTATATATTACTCTAATTATTTAATATATACTTCTTTCGCTACTGTACTGACAGTGGAACCCACAGAGTACTTAGAATACAAGATTAAGGATGAACTTGTTTCTTTTTAACTTTCTGTACGAAGTTGTAGCCATCCTGCAAGTCACGTGTACATTGTACATGCAATTAACTTTTTATAGAGGGACAATCATACAGGCAATTAACTCAAATGGATTGGATGTCACTCTATTATTTCCAGCATAAAGAGCATCTCCAACGGCAGCCGGCAAATTTCCTACCGCTTCCTTAAGCGGAGGACGACATCAAATGCCAGCGGCATACATCTTTACAACTCTAACCAACCAGATGAAATTCGTGCAAACATAGACTGATTTCATATAAGCATGAAGGATTTCGTATAAAAAGCCGGATCTTCATATAAACATGATGGATTTCATTACATTTACATGAACTAAGAGGTGCCAATACGGCTCTTTTGTATAATTAATACTCCCTCCGCCCGGAAATACTTGTCCTAAAAATGGATGTATCTAGACTTATTTTAGTTCTAAATGGCCGCCCGCGGATCCCTTTGTCTTCCTCATGTCCGTCAGACACTTGCGGGGTCGATGAAGGTCCTTGGAAGAGACGAAGCAACAAAGAAACCACCTGAATCCGCGGTCGTCGCCTCGGCGGTGGCCTTCATGGGTCCCAAGTGGCGGCGGCCTCCCGTGTTCTACTTCTCCTCGATGATGGCGGCGGATACGGAGAAGCTGGCCACCAACTCGTCGCTCTCCACGCACCCAGCTTTTGTCTTTGCCTGCATGGTGCTGCCGCAGGCACGGGAGGCGCACCCACAGACACGGGAGGCGCGGCCACCGCAGACACTGGTGGCGCGGTACGACGCGACAACGACGGCGCCCTGGAATTCTTTGACAAAACTAAGCACCCTGAAATTCTTTGACAACTAAACTGCTGGCTATATGATGTTGGCCATATATATTGTACGTATATAATGTGAAGAAACGAGTGGTAGTATGATACGTCTTGAGCTTGCGTTGGTTTTCTTCGAAGAGGAAGGGATGATGCAGTAGAGTAGCGTAAGTATTTCCCTTAGTTTTTGAGAACCAAGGTATCAATGCAGCAGGAGCCCACACTCAAGTCCCTCGTACCTGCACAAAGCGATAGCTACCCGCAACCAACGCGATTAGGGGTTGTCAAGCCCTTCACGGTCACTTACGAGAGTGAGATCTGATAGATAGAATATTTTTGGTATTTTTTATATAAAGATGCAAAGTAAAAAGTAAAAGCAAAGTAAATAGCAAAACAATATAAAAGTGATGGAGATTGATATGATGAGAATAGATCCGGGGGCAATAGGTTTCACTAGTGGCTTCTCTCAAGAGCATAAGTATTCTACGGTGGGTGAACAAATTACTGTTGAGCAATTGATAGAATTGAGCATAATTATGAGAATATCTAGGCATGATCATGTATATAGGCATCACGTCTGTCGGGGATATACCCCGCCGCGTAAACCGGCCAGAAGTATAACCCGGCCGGACTAGGCGTTTCATTGGTAAACCGCCAGAGGATTGGCGATTTACGTGTCTGGCGGTTCACTAGTATGACGATTCATGAGCCTGAAGACTCATTGGTGAGCCGACTAGACTTGGCGGTTTACTTGAGACCCGGTTTACACTTGGCGATTGACTAGCGACCTGCCCTGACCTGGCGGTTTACAAGCAACCCGCTGGAACATTATGACACACTTGTGACCCGGCGGACGGGTCAGATGAATGACAAGGCCCAAGGCCCAGAAGGCCGGTTTATGTTAATGGTGGGCCGGTTTAAGAGGAAAGGCATGAGGAACATTTATCTTACAAGGAGTTAAGACCTGGACTTGTATCCACTTTGTATTAGAGATAGACTAGTCCTAATCCTAATAGGACTCTACATGTAACCCGCCCCTCCAACATATATAAGGAGGGGCAGGGCTCCCCAAAAGGGACAAGATTGACAAGTTCCACAAGTTGGACAAGTTAGGTTTAGACAATAGCTCTCGAGATAGAGCACTCTTGTAACCGTGATCATCATCATCAATATTAATGAAGAAGGATGTAGGCTTTTACCTCCACCGTGAGGGGCCGAACCTGGGTAAAACATCGCGTCTCTCGTCCCGCTCAACCCCTCTCAAGCTACCACATAGATGCGTTGGCCTCGCGACTAAGTCCTGACACTAAGGACATCTGCCGTGACAATTCCATGATAGTTGGCGCCCATCGTGGGGCCTGCGCACGGTGGTGTTGGGTTCTTGGAGGGATCTTTTCTAGGGTTTGAGAAGCTCGCAATTCATCGGACGAAGAAGACTTGGCATGAAGCAACAGTATTGGACAGAGCTGCACCGGGTTAATTAAATTAGCTGCTCAACGATGAAGCTGGCAGGGCAAGTTTTTAGGGTTACGGCAGACAAATATGAACCGGCGATCCATCGAATCCGAAAACGAGTTGATATCCACTACAGCAGCCGCCGTCCTCGTGGCTTTGTTCAAAGTTGCCGTGCAAACACTTCAGCGTTGAAATCAAAGTCAAGGAAAGGGTCCAATCAGCAGCATAAAAAAAAGAAAGGAAAAGTAGCCCATGACCCGGAAACAGAGCCGGTCGCAACCCAGACTCGTCCATCGTCTGCGCCTGCGTCCTCGCCTCGAGGCGCCCGCCTATGTCGAGCCACTACAGTCTCCCATCGCCTCCGGGCCGGTCGTCGTCATTGCGCCCTCGTCGTTCGACTCGCCGGCGCCTCTCGGACCGTGCCGCGACCAGTTCCCCTCAGCCGCAGCGGAACCGAGCCGCCGCCTGCCTAAGTCGCCTCGTTTGGGCCGCCCGGTGCCTCGTATCTCTGCCGCCGTTTCATCCTCGCTCAGAGCCACCCTCGCGGCCCGCGCCTCCGAGGCCTCACCTGCGCCGTCGCGCCTCAAGCCGACCCTGCCTCGCGGCCTTCTCGCTGTGGTCTTGAGCGGCCGTCTCTGTCCTGAGCCGCCTGCCTAAGTCGCCTCGAGCACCTGCGGCCTTTGTGACCTTGAAGCGCCGCTCGAGCTCTCTTCTCCACCACGGCCCTGTACTTTTGCCGCCTCCACTGTTCTGCTCCAACCACCACGAGCTATCGCCGTGACTCGCCTGGCTACCTTGCCAAGTCCGGTTCTGCTGTGTTTTCATCGTCCTATTCTTGTACACGGTGGTGCCGAGGCATGCTTCTGCTGCGGCAAACTCCGGCCTACAGCTCGCTTGAACCGCCCGCCACCAGAGCTCTTTTGGGCCGCCTCGCTTCAATGGCCTCAAGCAGTCTCGGTGCCAGTTTCTACTTCATCAGACAGCCTTGCTGAGTCGCCGCTGTGGTTTCGCATCTCTGGACTCAGTCATTATGGCTTCGTCGTGGCCTACTTCGCCTTGAGCCAACATGCACGAGTGATACTACCTCAGTACGCATACACGTATATACTTGCAGAAAGGCCGCATGCCTCGCACCAAATTTAGTCATTGTTTTCACTGTTTCGCCAGCGTTTCTCTGCCGAAACTGCCTCAAGTCGCCGGTCGAATCCTCACCGCCAACTCCAAGTAGATCAGTCCAAAGCTATAAAAAAAGGGAAGAAGAGCACGACCCGATTCTGCTCCATTGCCGAGTTGCTCGCGGCGTGCAAATCGCCGTTCACCCCGTTCAGAGCCGCCTGGGTTTCAAACTGACATTTATGCTGATCTCCACCTTGAGCTGTTCCATGTGAATCCGCTGCTAAGTTGCTGCCGACAAACCGCCTCCATCTTGCACTGCATCGGGGCCTCCGTCTCTGCTGGCGGATCTTGCTACTACGGCCGTGTGGCCGCAGCCTCTGCCGAGTCACTACAGGCTGGAGGAAAATCCGGACGACCCCACAACAACTTGCCGGCCTGCCACCTCCATTTGGGGGTACCTTCCTGGTGGGAGGACAGGCGGATTAATCCCGCGCTGTTAAGAAGAACATAGGTTATCGACGGACATTGCATACGGATCATCTGTCGTACCAATGCACCAGGTGATATCCATCCAGTTTACTTTTTATCAGTAAATACTTGTTAATTTTTTGTGAAAACAACCACTCTGTCCTATAGTGTTTATTCATTACAAAAGTGGTGTTATACCGCGGATGCACGTTCGGCTGTGCCACGTGGTTCCACGGGCACGCGTGTCTCGGTCCAGTGTACATCAAATGCGTCAGCTGACTCGCCCGTCCACACCACCTTACAATACCATGGACGACTCTCGCGGCCGGTTTAGGCGTCCGCGCCGGATTACAACGCAGAGGGCAACTTGCTTGTTCGCACTAGCTTACAACGCCATGGCCGGATCATAAGTCTGCTCCTACGGCTGACTCGGTCGTGGTTGATTTCAGCTTCACCATGGTGATCATCAACACCACAGTGGATATTAACTGGCCTGACATATCAGGTGAAATTCATCCAGTATATTTTTATATTATGTATTGCTTTCTTTAAAAGAGCAATTACCCCGGCTTGTAAAGTTATCCCATGTAGGACCATAAATCACCATATTGGTGAAAATCTAAGGGCGGTCAATTTCTCGGCTTAAAAAGAAGATTCTGGTTTACAATCCGGTTCAAGGGAAAGATGTCTCCCACAAAGCTTTGAAGCTCTCAATATCCGGTTCAAAATCCCAGTTCAAGAAGAATTTATATCTTGCAAAAAGTTAAAGGTTGCCCAAGAGGACCTGCTGCCCTGACGCGCGGTTCAAACATGGGTGTCCTGCCTTATGGGCTCATTTTCATATGATTACTTGGGGGCTTCCTATTCAAACATAGGTGTATTCACCAAAGAGAACATGGCGTTACTACCCTCTTGATTCGACTATCAAGCCAATATTATCATAAGAGCACAGTTCTGGTTACTCCGGTAATCTAGCTATCAAGCCAATATTATCATAAGGGGCCAAAGAGAGTCTGCTGCACAGCACAGCTCAAACATGGGTATCCCTTGAGCACAGCTCACAATATCACTTGGGGCTATGTTCGAATCATAGTCACACCTCTTGATAGGCATAAGGGCCACCAGGGAAATCATTTGGGGGCTTGGTCGTATCCGAACCATAGCTACACCTCTTGATAGGCATAAGGCCACCAGGGAAGTCACTTGGGGGCTATGGGTTCGAACCATAGCTACACCTCTTGATAGGCATAAGGCCACCAGGGAAATCACTTGGGGGCTTGGTCGTATTCGAACCATAGCTACACCTCTTGATCGGCGCAAAGCCACAATTATGACTACATGAGGGCTCTGGTCATATCCGAACCATAGCTTAAACTCTCTTGATCATACATATATATCATCATATATTACATCATACGTCATCATTATATCATCATAGCATGTATCATACCGGTGTCTTTGACCCGGCTCGGTTTTAAACTACAATTTGTCAATATATGATCAGTTATAATCCGGAGATTATCAACCCGGTCTGGTTTTGACTACAAGTCGCCAGTATTATATATGGTTAATCCGGTGTATTTCACAACCCGGCACGATTTTATTACAAACCGGCAAAATATGACGGGAGTTATCATACTCAAGATTTGGGTTATAACCCTTACTAAAAAAGTTGGTAAACCAACGATGTGATTCAATGTCACAGGTATGATCTATTTCATATTTGATTATTCTTAAGTGCAGCCTTGGTTATAAACCCGGGTTATATGTTGGGCATTATGACCCGTCCGGCGGTAAACCGCCAGGGCACTTTAAACTTGTTGTATGCAGAAACATATTTGTTAAACCGGCCTGGCTTTGGACTATAAGTCGCCAGTATATATATATTTGGATTGCACCATTGGAATCATGCGCTTATAAATCATTGGGTTATATTATTCAAATAGCCAAACTTGGCTGAATTTTCATTATGATATTCAAATAGCCAACATGGCTGGATTTTTATGGTTATTAATAACCGGTATTATTGAGTTTCCAAAGTCGCTTTAGCGCAATGGCTATTATTTTATCAAAGGATATGATTTATTCTACAATGGAAGGAATAGTCCCGAGTCGCTGCAGGCTTACAACCCGGCACTTGGGGGCTACATTATTCAAATTGAGATTACATGCAAGTCTCATGTTGCTGCAAGCATGTACCATGACACTTGGGGGCTAATGCAAAGTCATTTTTACTAGTCTTATTGAAGATCCGACTCATCATATTATAATGAGCCGACCCTTGGGGGCTACCAATTGCTCCTGTCAACAATTCAAGGTACACAAGTTTTCGTCCATAATATTGAAGGATCCATTGCTCAGTTGGTAAAGCACAAAGTTCTTAACCTTGTGGACGTGGGTTCAAGCCCAACGATGGAAGCTACATTATAAGATGTTATTTTCATTGAAGTATATATCAAGTCCTGGTTCAGTATTATCTTACTAAGCCGGCCCTTGGGGGCTACACATCACTGCTAAAATCTACATAATTATATTTACAAAGTTCCTGCTCATTATTGCATAATGACCCGACCCTTGGGGGTTACACTGATTGAAGTTTTTATAAGCAATTGCAAGTCCCAGGTTGCTGCAACCATGACAACCCGGCATTTGGGGGCTACATATATGGAGTATTCAGTTTATATGATTGAGATGAACAAACCGGATTTCTTCAAGGTTGAAACACTTATTGGAGCAAGTCTTAAGTTATCACTATGTTCTCCTCTTAAGACTTGGGGACTACATGTATTATGCATATAAAGGAGGAACATCTTCATTTTATCAGTTTTGAGCAAATCAGGAAGATCAATTACATGACCCGGTGTCGACAACAATTATGACCCGGTGCCATCAATATTTATAAACCGGCCAGTTTGGTAATATTAAACTGGCAAGTTTTACATCTTCAAACCGGCTGAATATCAGATAAGTATTTCAAGACCCATATTTCTTAAACCAACGCTTCAGAAGCCGACTCAAGTGGATTATTCTTCACATTGTTTCTCTGTGAGAAACCAATGTCAAAAATTGAGTATGAAGCTGGCTTGTTAACCCTGATTTTCTAGAAGGAGGAAATGACAAGGACTTAAGTATCATCAGGTACCGGTTTACAAGAATTCTTAACCCGGAGCATAGCCTGTCAAATTTGTTCTTGTGTTTATTTTGCAGCATAAGTTTACCATGGATAAATCCAAGCTAAACTTGGGGGCTAATGTCGGGGATATACCCCGCAGCGTAAACCGGCCGGAAGTATAACCCGGACGGACTAGACATTTCATTGGTAAACCGCCAGAGGATTGGTGATTTACGTGTCTGGCGGTTCACTGGTATGATGATTCACGAGCCTGAAGACTCATTGGTGACCCGGCTGGACTTGGCAGTTTACTTGAGACCCGGTTTACACTTGGCGATTCACTGGCGACCTGCCGTGACCTGGAGGTTTACAAGCAACCCGCCGAAACATTATGACACACTTGTGACCCGGCGGATGGGTCAGATGAATGACAAGGCCCAAGGCCCAGAAGGCCGGTTTACGTTAATGGTGGGCCGGTTTAAGAGGAAAGGCATGAGGAACATTTATCTTACAAGGAGTTAAGACCTGGACTTGTATCCGGTTTGTATTAGAGATAGACTAGTCCTGATCCTAATATGACTCTACATGTAACCTACCCCTCCAACATATATAAGGAGGGGCAGGGCTCCTCAAAAGGGACAAGATTGACAAGTTCCACAAGTTGGACAAGTTAGGTTTAGACAATAGCTCTCGAGATAGAGCACTCTTGTAACCGTGATCATCATCATCAATATCAATGAAGCAGGATGTAGGCTTTTACCTCCACCGCGAGGGGCCGAACCTGGGTAAAACATCGCGTCTCTCGTCCCGCTCAACCCCTCTCAAGCTACCACATAGATGTGTTGGCCTCGCGACTAAGTCCTGACACTAAGGACATTTGCCGTGACAATTCCACGACAACGTCCGTGACAAGTAGATCGAAACGATTCTGCATCTACTACTATTACTCCACTCATCGACCGCTATCCAGCATGCATGTCGAGTATTAAGTTAAAAACAGAGTAACGCCTTAAGCAAGATGACATGATGTAGAGAGATAAATTCATGCAATATGAAATAAACCCCATCTTGTTATCCTCGATGGCAACGATACAATACGTGCCTTGCTGCCCCTTCTGTCACTGGGTAAGGACACCGCAAGATTGAACCCAAAGCTAAACACTTCTCCCATGGCAAGAACTACCATTCTAGTTGGCCAAACCAAACGGATAATTCAAAGAGACTTGCAAAGATAACCAATCATGCATAAAAGAATTCAGAGAAGATTCAAATATTATTCATAGATAGACTTGATCATAAACCCACAATTCATAGGTCTCAACAAACACACCGCAAAAAGAAGATTACATAGAATGGATCTCCACGAGAGAGGGGGAGAACTTTGTATTGAGATTCAAAGAGAGAGAAGAAGCCATCTAGCTACTAACTATGGACCCGAAGGTCTGAGGTAAACTACTCACACTTCATCGGAGGGGCTAGGATGATGTAGAAGCCCTCCGTGATGACGGCCCTCTTCCGGCGGAGCTCCGAAACAGGCCCCAAGATGGGATCTCGTGGATACAGAAAGTTGCGGTGGTGGAATTAGGTTTTTCGCTCCTGTTCTGATCGTTTGGGGGTACGTGTGTATATATAGGAGGAAGGAGTACGTCGGTGGAGCACCGAGGGGCCCACGAGGCAGGGGGCGCGCCCTGGGGGGGTGCCCCCACCCTCGTGACCACCTATTTGATCCCTTGCAGTAGGGTCCAAGTCTCCTGGATCACGTTCGGTGAGAAAATCACGTTTCCGAAGATTTTATTCCGTTTGGACTCCGTTTGATATTCCGTTTATCCAAAACACTGAAATAGGCAAAAAAGAAATTATGGGCTGGGCCTCCGGTTAATAGGTTAGTCCCAAAAATAATATAAAAGTGGAAAATAAAGCCCAATATAGTCCAAAACAGTAGATAATATAGCATGGAGCAATCAAAAGTTATAGATACGTTGGAGACGTATCAGGCATCCCCAAGCTTAATTCCTGCTCGTCCTCGAGTAGGTAAATGATAAAAAGAGAATTTTTGATGCGGAGTGTACTTGGCATAATTTCAATGCAAATATTCTTAATTGTGGTATGAATATTCAGATTAGAAAGATTCAAGATAAAAGTTTATATACATAGAAAATAATAATACTTCAAGCATACTAACAAAGCAATTATGTCTTCTCAAAATAACATGGCCAAAGAAAGTTATCCCTACAAAATCATATAGTCTGGCTATGCTCCATCTTCCCCAGACAAAGTATTTAAATCATGCACAACCCCGATGACAAGCCAAGCAATTGTTTCATACTCTAACTTTTTCAAAACTTTTTCAATCTTCACGCAACACATGAGCGTGAGCCATGGATATAGCACTATAGGTGGAATAGAATGGTGGTTGTGGAGAAGACAAAAAGGGGAAGATAGTCTCACATCAACTAGGCGTATCAACGGGCTATGGAGATGCCCATCAATAGATATCAATGTGAGTGAGTAGGGATTGCCATGCAACGGATGCACTAGAGCTACACGTATATGAAAGCTCAAAAAGAAACTCAGTGGGTGTGCATCCAACTTGCTTGCTCATGAAGACCTAGGGAAATTTGAGGAAGCCCATCATTGGAATATACAAGCCAAGTTCTATAATGAAAAATTCCCACTAGTATATGAAAGTGATAACAGAGAGACTCTCTACTATGAAGATCATGGTGCTACTTTGAAGCACAAGTGTGGTAAAAGGATAGTAACATTGTCCCTTATCTCTTTTTCTCTCATCATTTTTTTGTTTGGGGCTTTTCTCTTTTTTATGGGGGAATCATAGTCTCCATCATTCTTTCCTCACTGGGACAATGCTTTAATAATGATGATCATCACACTTTTATTTTTCTTATAACTCAACAATTACAACTCGATACTTAGAACAAAATATGACTCTATGTGAATGCATCTGGCGGTGTGCCGGGATATGCAATATGACAATGATGAAGTGTGTCATGATGAACTAGATGGTGGAAAGTTGCATGGCAATATATCTCGGAATGGCTATGGAAATGCCATAATAGGTAGGTATGGTGGCTGTTTTGAGGAAGGTATATGGTAGGTGTATGATACCAGCGAAAGTTGCGCGGTATTAGAGAGGCTAGCAGAGGTGGAAGGGTGAGAGTGCGTATAATCCATGGACTCAACATTAGTCATAAAGAACTCATATACTTATTGCAAAAATCTAGAAGTTATGAAAGCAAAGTATTACGCGCATGCTCCTAGGGGGATAGATTGGTAGGAAAAGACCATCGCTCGTCCCCGACCGCCACTCATAAGGAAGACAATGAATAAATAAATCATGCTCCGACTTCATCACATAACGGTTCACCATACGTGCATGCTACGTGAATCACAAACTTCAACACAAGTATTCATTAAATTCACAACTACTCAACTAGCATGACTTTAATATTATCACCTCCATAACTCAAAACAATTATCATGCTTCAATCTTTTCTTAGTATTCAACACACTCAAAAGAAAGTTTCGCAAATCTTGAATACCAAGCATATTATTATTAGGCAAATTACCATGCTATTAAGAGACTCTCAAATTAATTTAAGTGAATCATGAGAGATCAATAGTTTCTTTAAAACATATCCACCACCGTGCTCTAAAAGATCTAAGTGAAGCACATAGAGCAAAATTATAACGCTCAAAAGATATAAGTGAAGCACATAGAGTAAAATTATCTAGCTCAAAGGATATAAGTGAAGCACATAGAGTATTCTATCAAACTTTAATTCATGTATGGCTCTCTCAAAAGGTGTGTACAGCAAGTATTATTGTGGCATACTAACAAACAAAGACACAAATAATACAAGACGCTCCAAGCAAAACACATATCATGTTGGTGAATAAAAATATAGCTCCAAGTAAATTACCGATGGAAGTGGACGAAAGAGGGGATGCCTTCCGGGGGCATCCCCAAGCTTTGACTTTTTGGTGTCCTTGGATTATCTTTGGGGTGCCATGGGCATCCCCAAGCTTAGGCTCTTGGCACTCCTTGTTCCATGATCCATCAAAAGAATTCACCCAAAACTTGAAAACTTCACAACACAAAACTCAAAATAGAAAACTCGTGAGCTCCGTTAGCGAAAGAAAACAAAAGACCACTTCAAGGTAATGTAATGAACTCATTCTTTATTTATATTGGTGTTAAACCTACTGTATTACAACTTCTCTAGGGATTATAAACTATTTTACTAGCCATAGATTCATCAAAATAAGCAAGCAACACACGAAAAACAGAATCTGTCAAAAACATAACAGTCTGTAGTAATCTGTAGCTAGCGCAAGATCTGGAACCTCAAAAATTCTAAAATAAATTGCTGGACGTGAGGAATTTATCTATTAATCATATGCACAAATAATTAACTAAATAGAACTCTTCAAATAAAAATGACATCAGTCCTCGTGAGCGCTAAAGTTTCTGTTTTTTACAGCAAGTTCATCAAGACTTTCCCCATGTCTTCCCAACGGTTCTACTTGGCACAAACACTAATTAAACACAAAAAACACAACCAAAACAGAGGCTAAATAATTTATTTATTACTAAACATGAGCAAAAAGCAAGGAATAAAAATAAAATTGGGTTGCCTCCCAACAAGCGCTATCGTTTAACGCCCCTAGCTAGGCATAACGAGCAAGAATAGATCTAGGTATTGCCATCTTTGGTAGGTAATCCATAAGTGGCTCTCATGATAGTTTCATATGGTAATTTTATTTTATTTCTTGGAAAGTGTTCCATGCCCTTTTTAATGGAAATTGAAATCTAATATTCCCTTCCTTCATATCAATTATCGCACCAACCGTTCTAAGGAAAGGTCTACCAAGAATAATAGGGCAAGAAGGATTGCAATCTATATCAAGAACAATGAAATCTACGGGCACATAATTCCTATTTGCAACAATAAGAACATCATTAATCCTTCCCATAGGTTTCTTAATAGTGGAATCCGCAAGATGCAAGTTTAGAGAGCAATCATCAAAGTTACGGAAATCTAGTAAATCACACAAAGTCTTGGGAATAGTAGAGACACTAGCACCCAAATCACACAAAGCATAAAACTCATGATCTTTAATTTTAATTTTAATAGTTGGTTCCCACTCATCATAGAGTTTTCTTGGGATATAAACTTTCAATTCAAGTTTTTCTTCATAAGATTGCATCAAGGCATCAACAATATGTTTGGTGAAGGCTTTATTTCGATTATAAGCATGTGGAGAATTTAGCACGGATTGCAACAAGGAAATACAATCAATCAAAGAGCAACTTTCATAATTAAATTGCTTGAAATCCAATATAGTGGGTTTAGCAACATCTAGATTTTTATTTCTTTCAATCCCACTTTCATCAATTTCATCATTAAAATCTAAATACTCCGAATTTTTAGAACGCCTTCTAGGTAAAGGGAGATCATACTCAGTTTCATCAAGATTCATATTGCAAAATAAAGATTTAATTGGAGACACATCAATAACTTTTAGATCTTCATCTTGATTTTCATAGGAATTGGAAGAACACGCTTTAATAAAGGCATCTTTGGAAGCACGCATCCTAGCGGTTCTTTCCTTACACTCATCAATTGAAATTCTCATGGCTTTTAGAGACTCATTAATATCATGCTTAGGTGGAATAGATCTAAGTTTCAAAGCATCAACATCAAGAGCAATTCTATAACGTTTCTGGCCAAATCATCAATCTTAAGCAATTTTTCTTCAATCATAGCATTAAAATTCTTTTGCGAAGAAATAAATTGTTTAATATTAGATTCAAAATCAGAGGGCATCTTATTATAATTTCCATAAGAGTTGTTGTAGGAATTCCCAGAATTATTAGAAGTATTACTAGGATATGACCTAGGATTAAAATTCCCTCTATAAGCGTTGTTACCAAAATTATTCCTACCAGCAAAATTCACATCCATAGATTCATTATTATTCTCAATAAAAGTAGATAAAGGCATATCATTAGGATCAGAAGAAACACTCTTAGCATCAAATAATTTCATAAGTTCATCCATCTTTCCACTCAACACATTAATTTCTTCTATCGCATGCACTTTTTTATTAGAAGTTCTTTCAGTATGTCATTGAGAATAATTAACCATAATATTATCTAGGAGTTTAGTAGCATCTCCTAAAGTGATTTCCATAAAAGTGCCTCCCGCGGCCGAATCTAAAAGATTTCTAGAAGCAAAATTCAATCCGACATAAAATTTTTGTATAATCATCCAGAAATTCAAACCATGAGTAGGGCAATTACGTATCATTAATTTCATCCTCTCCCAAGCTTGTGCAACATGTTCATGATCAAGTTGTTTAAAGTTCATTATATCGTTTCTAAGAGAGATGATCTTAGCAGGAGGAAAATACTTAGAGATAAAAGCATCTTTGCACTTGTTCCATGAATCAATACTATTCTTAGGCAAAGACGAAAACCAAGCTTTAGCACGATCTCTAAGCGAAAAAGGAAATAGCTTCAATTTAATGACATCATTATTGACATCATTTTTCTTTTGCATATCACATAAATTGACGAAGCTATTCAGATGAGTAGCGGCATCTTCACTAGGAAGGCCGGCGAATTGATCTTTCATAACAAGATTCAATAAAGCAGTATTAATTTCACAAAATTCAACATCGGTAAGAGGAGCAATCGGAGTGCTAAGGAAATCATTATTATTGGTATTGGTGAAGTCACACAATTTAGTAGTATCTTGAGCCATCACGACAAACAAGCAATCTAACACACGAGCAAACAAAAAGCAAGCGGACAAAAGAGGCAAACAAAGAGGGAGGATAGAGAGAGAGAGGGCGAATAAAACTGCAAGGGTGAATTGGGGGGGGGGAGAGGAAAACGAGAGGCAAATGGAAAATAATGTAATGCGAGAGATAGGGATTGTGATGGGTACTTGGTATATGACTTTTTGCGTAGACTCCCCGGCAACGACGCCATAAATCCTTCTTGCTACGTCTTGAGCTCGCGTTGGTTTTCCCCGAAGAGGAAGGGATGATGCAACAGAGTAGCGTAAGTATTTCCCTCAGTTTTTGAGAACCAAGGTATCAATCTAGTAGGAGCCCACGCTCAAGTCCCTCGTACCTGCACAAAGCGATAGCTACTCGCAACCAACGCGATTAGGGGTTGTCAATCCCTTCACGGTCACTTACGAGAGTGAGATCTGATAGATAGAATATTTTTGGTATTTTTGATATAAAGATGCAAAGTAAAAAGTAAAAGCAAAGTAAATAGCAAAGCAATATAAAAGTGATGGAGATTGATATGATGAGAATAGACCCGGGGGCCATAGGTTTGACTAGTGGCTTCTCTCAAGAGCATAAGTATTCTACGGTGGGTGAACAAATTACTGTTGAGCAATTTATAGAATGAGCATAATTATGAGAATATCTAGGCATGATCATGTATATAGGCATCACGTCCGTGACAAGTAGATCGAAACGATTCTGCATCTACTACTATTACTCCAATCATCGACCGCTATCCAACATGCATCTAGAGTATTAAGTTAAAAAAAGAGTAACGCCTTAAGCAAGACGACATGATGTAGAGAGATAAATTCATGCAATATGAAATAAACCCCATCTTGTTATCCTCGATGGCAATGATACAATACGTGCCTTGCTACCCCTTCTGTCACTGGGTAAGGACACCGCAAGATCGAACCCAAAGCTAAACACTTCTCCCATGGCAAGAACTACCAATCTAGTTGGCCAAACCAAACGGATAATTCGAAGAGACTTGCAAAGATAACCAATCATGCATAAAAGAATTCAGAGAAGATTCAAATATTATTCATAGATAGACTTGATCATAAACCCACAATTCATTGATCTCAACAAACACACCGCAAAAAGAAGATTACATCGAATAGATCTCCACGAGAGAGGGGGAGAACTTTGTATTGAGATTCAAAGAGAGAGAAGAAGCCATCTAGCTACTAACTATGGACCCGAAGGTCTGAGGTAAACTACTCGCACTTCATCGGAGGGGCTAGGATGATGTAGAAGCCCTCCGTGATGACGTCCCTCTTCCGGCGGAGCTCCGGAACAGGCCCCAAGTTGGGATCTCGTGGATACAGAAAGTTGCGGCGGTGGAATTAGGTTTTTGGCTCCTGTTCTGATCGTTTGGGGGTACGTGTGTATATATAGGAGGAAGGAGTACGTCGGTGGAGCACCGAGGGGCCCACGAGGCAGGGGGCACGCCCTAGGGGGGGGGGCGCCCCACCCTCGTGACCACCTCTTTGATCCCTTGTAGTAGGGTCCAAGTCTCCTGGATCACGTTCGGTGAGAAGATCACGTTTCCGAAGATTTTATTCTGTTTGGACTTCGTTTGATATTCCGTTTATCCGAAACACTGAAATAGGCAAAAAACAACAATTCTGGGCTGGGCCTCCGGTTAATAGGTTAGTCCCAAAAATAATATAGAAGTGGAAAATAAAGCCCAATATAGTCCAAAACAGTAGATAATATAGCATGGAGCAATAAAAAATTATAGATACGTTGGAGACGTATCAGGCATCCCCAAGCTTAATTCATGCTCGTCCTCGAGTAGGTAAATGATAAAAAGAGAATTTTTGATGCGGAGTGCTACTTGGCATAATTTCAATACAAATCTTCTTAATTGTGGTATGAATATTCAGATTAGAAAGATTCAAGATAAAAGTTTATATTGACATAGAAAATAATAATACTTCAAGCATACTAACAAAGCAATTATGTCTTCTCAAAATAACATGGCCAAAGAAAGTTATCCCTAAAAAATCATATAGTCTGGCTATGCTCCATCTTCCCCACACAAAGTATTTAAATCATGCACAACCCCGATGACAAGCCAAGCAATTGTTTCATACTCTAACTTTTTCAAAACTTTTTCAATCTTCACGCAATACATGAGCATGAGCCATGGATATAGCACTATAGGTGGAATAGAATGGTGGTTGTGGAGAAGACAAAAAGGAGAAGATAGTCTCACATCAACTAGGCGTATCAACGGGCTATGGATATGCCCATCAATAGATATCAATGTGAGTGAGTAGGGATTGCCATGCAACGGATGCTCTAGAGCTATAAGTATATGAAAGCTCAAAAAGAAACTAGGTCAGTGTGCATCCAACTTGCTTGCTCATGAATACCTAGGGCAATTTGAGGAAGCCCATCATTGGAATATACAAGCCAAGTTCTATAATGAAAAATTCCCACTAGTATATGAAAGTGATAACATGAGAGACTCTCTACTATGAAGATCATGGTGCTATTTTGAAGCACAAGTGTGGTAAAAGGATAGTAACATTGTCCCTTCTCTCCTTTTCTCTCATCATTTTTCTTGTTTGGGCCTTTTCTCTTTTTTTATGGCCTCTTTTTTTTCGTCCGGAGTCTCATCCCGACTTATGGGGGAATCATAGTCTCCATCATTCTTTCCTCACTGGGACAATGCTCTAATAATGATGATCATCACACTTTTATTTTTCTTATAACTCAACAATTACAACTCGATACTTAGAACAAAATATGACTCTATGTGAATGCATCCGGCGGTGTGCCGGGATATGCAATATGACAATGATGAAGTGTGTCATGATGAACTAGATGGTGGAAAGTTGCATGGCAATATATCTCGGAATGGCTATGGAAATGCCATAATAGGTAGGTATGGTGGCTGTTTTGAGGAAGGTATATGGTAGGTGTATGATACCGGCGAAAGTTGCGCGGTATTAGAGAGGCTAGCAAAGGTGGAAGGGTGAGAGTGCGTATAATCCATGGACTCAACATTAGTCATAAAGAACTCATATACTTATTGCAAAAATCTAGAAGTTATCAAAGCAAAGTATTACGCGCATGCTCCTAGGGGGATAGATTGGTAGGAAAAGACCATCGCTCATCCCCGACCGCCACTCTTAAGGAAGACAATCAATAAATAAATCATGCTCCGACTTCATCACATAACGGTTCACCATACGTGCATGCTACGGGAATCACAAACTTCAACACAAGTATTCTTTAAATTCACAACTACTCAACTAGCATGACTTTAATATTATCACCTCCATAACTCAAAACAATTATCATGCTTCAATCTTTTCTTAGTATTCAACACACTCAAAAGAAAGTTTCGCAAATCATGAATACCAAGCATATTATTATTAGACAAATTACCATGCTATTAAGAGACTCTCAAATTAATTTAAGTGAAGCATGGGAGATCAATAGTTTCTTTGAAACATATCCACCATCGTGCTCTAAAAGATCTAAGTGAAGCACATAGAGCAAAATTATAACGCTCAAAAGATATAAGTGAAGCACATAAGTAAAATTATCTAGCTCAAAGGATATAAGTGAAGCACATAGAGTATTCTATCAAATTTTAATTCATGTATGGCTCTCTCAAAAGGTGTGTACAACAAGGATGATTGTGGCATACTAACAAACAAAGACAAAAATAATACAAGACGCTCCAAGCAAAACACATATCATGTTGGTGAATAAAAATATAGCTCCAAGTAAATTACCGATGGAAGTGGACGAAAGAGGGGATGCCTTCCGGGGGCATCCTCAAGCTTTGACTTTTTGGTGTCCCTGGATTATCTTGGGGGTGCCATGGGCATCCCCAAGCTTAGGCTCTTGCCACTCCTTGTTCCATGATCCATCAAAAGAATTCACCCAAAACTTGAAAACTTCACAACACAAAACTCAAAATAGAAAACTCGTGAGCTCCGTTAGCGAAAGAAAGCAAAAGACCACTTCAAGGTACTATAATGAACTCATTCTTTATTTATATTGGTGTTAAACCTACTGTATTCCAACTTCTCTATGGTGTTAAATGACACTGCCACCTTACTCGGAGTCCTCGTCCACGTCCTCGACTTCGTCCTTGTCCCTCTTCCTCTTGGCCGATACTTCTTTGCTTGAACTGCACACTTGGCTGTTGCTCTTCATCCTACCCTTGTAGATATTGAAGCAAAGGTAGTCATCCACTTCAGCATAGTGGATGTGGTCTATATCTAGTACATTCCGCTGCCATGCATGACAATGGAATGTGTATGGAGGTTTCTCCAGTTTACCATACGAAGGATGAACCATGGCTCCTGCCAGGGTCAGCATTGAAGGCTGACTAGAGGACACTAGCCGATTCTTCTGGAGGTCGAAGGTGTTGCCTACAACGAGGCCTATCCGACGCAGGACTTCTTTGTCGTTACCAAAGTCTACAATAACGAATTTGACTAGGTTGCTCTCGAGGAAGTCCTTAAAATCCCGGCACTCAACGTCGGCATGGCATATGTGGTAGACCAAGCATAAGTCATGCAAGCAAACCTGGATCACGGCGGGCTTCTTCCTCTCTTCGTCCTTTAGATCCTTCTCTCGTCCCAGGACTGTGGTGTACTCAACATCTAGCCCAGCGACCCACTCATCATCTGAGTTTTCGAACATGCGTCTGAAGCGAGAAAGGCATCCTTTCACCATCGTGGAAGAACGGGTGTAGATGACGTCGAACTCATCGCCGGTGATGGTTCTAACCTTGTACTCACCGCGGATCAGGGAGATTTGCGATGCCATGGATTTGGGAGGAGGGTTAGGATTAGTGGAACTACCGTAATGTGAATGGACGGGACGACTAGGAGCGAACCGCCGTAGTATTAAAGGACGTGCGGGGACGAGTAGGAGCGAACTGCCAGCGTGCGAACGGCAGGGTAGTGGCTTTCCATTCTCCCATGATACGGGCTTCCGAGAGCCCTTGGATCTGAGATCGAATGGTTCCATGGCGTGATTCTAGACCTATGGGTGAATATCCTATCCTGGAGGGTTATTCTGCAAATTTTTAGCAACTTAGCATGCGACCGTTTGATCTCAGATCCAAGGGCTGCCAGCAGCCAGTATCGTGGTCGTGCCTACCACGACCGTCGCGTCGCTCGTGCGGTTGCGCCCTTCGAGATTTAACATGGTGCGTTAGGCTATCTGATGTTGGCATGTCATACATAGTCATCACTTAGTCACTCATACTACAATAAGGTTTTGGCTATAAGGTTGGCTATAAGTGTATTTTTTACTTCTCTCTATCTCTTTCTTCGTACTCCCTCCGTCCCATAATATAAGAACGTTTTTGACACTAGTGTAGTGCCAAAAACGTTCTTATATTATGGGACACAGGGAGTACTAGTATTTATTGCATTTGCCGAGGAGTGACCTCTTCCAATGAAATGGTGTTGCTAAGTTTTCTTAATTTAATTAGCTATAGACTCAAAATTGTCTTCTCACCTAGGTACACACGCTTAGCACCGTTTCTTCCTTGGGTCACCAAACTAGTCTCTCTCTTCTTGATTAACTTGCCACATTAGACTTTATCCCTATGTGGCAAGCTTAAGCACCTGTAGGAGCAAGTAAGTACAATAGTACACTTTACATGGCATTTTTGCATATGTGGAGGAAAGAGAGGCAAGGAAAAAGTGGAGAAGTGGGCTCTCATGCAAGAGCCAGCATCTACTACATGGTGGAGCATTGGGAGAGGCACCTGTATGGAGGTGGTCAGGAATCGGGAGACTCACGCCGGTCGTAGCGCCGCAGTTAAAATGATAATGGCAAGTCAAATCACAGGGGCCCACCTGTCCAGCAGTAACTCGCTGTCAAATCACACAGCACTATGTTTGCAGTAGCCTACTCCCTCGTCTTCTCGCATCTCTATCGAACCGACTAGGCGGAACTGCCCTGCCTACCGCGCAGGAAAAGCCCACGCAGTATACTCCCTCTGTCTAGGTGACCAAGGTGGAGAGGGAAACGAGAGAACTTAATGTTTAATACTTTGTATTTGCTAAGGCTGGTTGTAATGGTACTAGCCTTAGCAATTTTGATGAGGTGTCATAGAATTAAATGAAGAAACAGAGAGAGAGTTGAGTACTATGTGTCATACATGGCAATTAATAAAGTACTACATGATACTAATATATGATACATGGCGCAGGAGTACTAAGTATTATTAATACAGTTTTGCTAGAACTCATCTAGATGAGATATAATTTGGCCCCATTCATCTTTTGTAGCCATTGGATGTGATGCTATATAAGATGCGTGTGTGCTGACATGGGTTGTATTTGTTCTTGTGCAACGAACTGACCACTGCATGTCATGTTTGATAGTCTCAAGTCATTAAAAGCATACAAGCCCCACATCTCTTCTTGGTTGATTCCTCTATTTATGTCAAAAAATAAGAAACAACATGAGAGTTAATGCACCATGCCTATGTGTTTACTATTTGGTTTTCATAAGATGACTTTATACTCACCTAGACGGAGGGAGTATTCGATTTGACAGCGGGCGACACAGTTCCCGATACGGCTTTAATGCAGACGAGGGAGGGAGTAGCGGTTCCTGATATGTTGAACGGCCAATGCATCCTCCTTCAATTAATGCATGCGGAAAGTAATGGGAGGAGGTCTGGGAAAAAAGGCTGCACGATGTGAATGCAACACAGTTTGCCCTCATTGCCCTCATATAAAGGCGCCCCTCCATTCCAATGCATCTACCACATCGTACGCACCTAAGCATTTGCCTAAGCACCTACACTAAGCGCAAAAGAGCTCACTCTAGATCCATGGCGGCGATGCGCGTGAGCGGCCAGCGGCTGCGCCAGATGGTCCACGACGCCGGCCTGCGGCATGGCGCCGAGGATCGTCTCCAGACGGTGTTGGAGACCGGCTGGTGGATGGCCACCGTCGACGCCAACTATGACTCTCAGTTGGACCAGATGATCGTTGCCACCAGCAACAAGTTCATCGTCCTCAAGAAGCTCGCGGACGACATCGCCGTACTCCTCCAGCCCACGCGCCCGGGCTCCTCATTGCCTGCCATCCTAATCGGCCTCCATGGCCAGAACCTCTTTCAAGCACTAGTGGCCCTGTGACTGCCCGCCGACGCCACGAAGAATGTCCACCTGGAGGTCGCGCTTGCCGCGAGGCGCCTCGCCCTGCAAAAATTCTTCGACCTACACATCCATGTGTAAGATGACTTTATACTCACCTACAAGGCCAGTGAGGACGCTATGACGTTGGCCTTCCTCAACCGGCTGGAAGCCTTGGATGCCTTTGCTGAGAAGCACCTCGACCTTGCCACAAAGCCGTCGCTCCTTAGCCGCCGGTCGGTGGCCCGGTGCACTAAGTTGAGAAGGAGGAGGTCGTACGTTCGTGGATCCATCTTTCTTCTTGCCTTCTGTAACCACCACTGCGATCGCATCATCGTGGCCTTAATTCTTATTGTGTTGTTGCATTCTCGTTCCAGTCAATACCGACATGTGCGATACCTTTGCTTAATTATATGCATCACTGTAACTAGTACTCCATCCATCAATTTATAAGTTGTTCTTACCTTTTCCATCAACTTCGTGCAACGCGCGGGCATCTTGTTAGAAACACTAGAATATGTCTATATAATCCGTATGTGATAGTCCATTTGAAATCTAAAAAAAAGCAAATATTTAGGTACAGAGGGAGTAATATATTAGGAGTATATCAAAACAATAGTGATTTCTTTCAACTTTGTGAACAAATACTACTATTCTACTAATTTGGATCCATCGCAACGCACAGACACATTGCTGGTAAAAGGAAAAGGCCTGTCGCGTCCGCGTCGCACCCCCACACGCCCGGGAATCGGGAGTACAACACGGCCCGTCCGGCACGACACATAGCTTAGGGAAGGCGTGTTGCCTAGCATTTTCACTTTCATGTGGGACCGCCATTGAGCAAACCGACACCCCACCCGCCGCTGGGTTGGAAAACAGAAACGAGGGGAAGATCTAGCTGTAGCACGGAAGCCAAGAAATTTGGTGTCAGACGGGGCTCGTTGATAGAATAGGAGCATTCCGTACTAGTACTACTCCTACTAGTACCAAGTTTGTACTCCTAATACTATATTACTAGTACTACCACTATACAACTAGTAGGTACGTGCACGGCACAAACATCGTAGGAACAAAAAACGAGAAGATCTTGTTTTGAGTGATTTATCTTTTTTTCAATCAACGTAGTATGAATAATATGATGTGGGGGCACCCATGAAGCTTATGTGGCTAGGTTGCATGGCTACGGAAGGTTAGAGAAAAATAAATAGATAATGTGTTTAGAGTGCACTCCACTAAATAGATATACTTTGGATCCATTGCAACGGACCGACACATCTATATCTATACCCCCTATATAGTGTGTGAAAAACTTTGAAAGTTGGTCGTTGGATGAAGCCAATCCGACGGTACAAAGATGGCAAATCCAAGCACTACTGGCCGTTGGATATCATCCACCAGATTCTGCCACATGTATAATCTAGAAGACTCCATGGTTGAACTTAATTCATGACTAACTTTGCCACAACTAAGCTTAGGCAAAGTTATTAGTTCTTGAAAATGAGAGCCACAAGTTGGCAAGCCTAAGGGAATCTTGCCACATTTTTTGTGTGTATGTCATGTGGGGCCTTAGTGTGGCTTGCCTAAGGTGTGGCTTGAACCAAACACTCACCTAAGTTAATCAAACTTGCCTAACCTTACATTCCACCAGATTTTGCCACATGTTAGAATACAGAAAGCTCCACATGTAGAAGCATAATGCACAAACCACCAGAATCTCATGCGTGCAATGCACGTGTACCTTACTAGTACTAGTTGGTAGTAGTAAGAAACAAATTCCAGTTTTGGCACGAGCTCGTACTGCGGGAGCACCACAAAGGCCTGCTGCAGGAGTTACATTTCCCTCTTGGGGCCCATGGGACCGAACTTCAGTGGCTTAGTGCCCAGTCTATGAGTCAATGACATGCGGACCTTACATGCAGCTGGCCCACATGTCATTCTCATGGTGGTGGCGTGGTTCGCGACTCACTCGTTCGAGATGAACCGGCCGGTGGTGGCGTGGCCGTGGTGAGGGTGCCACAGCTGGGCGTCGGGGCGTTATGAGGCATAGATGGCCACACCGGCGGGTACTACCTGTAGTACATAAGTACTCCAGCTGAGGATTGATGCCCGGGACGGAATGTGTCACAACCGCTGGATGAAAATTCGATGGTGCGGGAGTACGGATCGAAGCACAGCAACGAAGCAGGCAAACCGTGTCCAATCGGGTGTGTCTGTGGTAGAAAGTTGATGGTCGTCGTAGTTCAGCTGGCCCGCATGTCATGCACACAAAGGCAGAGGAGCGGTGGGGCCGAGAGGGATGAGGGGCACATCGGGGGATGAGGATCCCCCGATGCGAACAATCCTACCATTCTGTCACTAACAAGTGGGACCCATAAGCGTGAGTCCCACCTGTCAGCGAAGGAAAGGCAGGGCAAGGCAGTGATAGCCACGTCATAGGATCCATGTCCATGCCGGGGGATGTCGTGCCGTGGGTTGGAGCGGCGTCATGGGAATCGCGTGTGAGTGTGGCAGTGGTAGAAACAAGAAACGTGATGGTCGCCGTGGTTCAACTTCCATGGACAAGGTGTCATGTCTGCTGACACATGTATATCAAAACTAGAGTGTTTATATTTCAAGCACGTGAACAAGTATTATTCTACTACTTTGGATCCATTGCAACGCACGAGCCAGCACATTGGTAGTAGTAGTGTCCATCTCTATCTCTAGAGGCCTTCCCTCGTTCATCCTTTTCTCTCCCAAGATAAACTACTCATATAAATGCATCTTGATGTTCCATGGAACGCACGAGGATGTTTCCTTGGGGGTCTCTCCAGCGCGGCGTGGCCGTAGTTGCAAGTTGACGCCCCTTGAAATGCCGATGTTGAGGGGCACTCGGATTTCCTCCGATGAGCAGGTAAGATGAGTTTGATCATGTAGTAAATGCATTCCAAAGACTACTTCCGTGTCCATTCCCTAATTCTCCCCATGCCCACTGTTTCACAGGTTAGGCTCGGTGCGGGTGGAGATTGGCTTGCATATGTATGGGAGGGTACCAACATCAATTTGCACAACATTTACAATGGTGACACCATTCCCGTAGAACCTTTGTCCAACATTGGGATCAGCCATGCAACGGGCCACCGCATGAATTGGTACGATGGAATCACAGTGAGATTGAATAAGATAGCACGAACCTTGCACATGGTGGTCAAAGGCGGACCATGCTGTCTGCAGCCGATTTGTTGCCGTACGAGTAGGAAGACGCTGTGCTCCTTTCTAACCGCATCTTCGCGGTGACAGACCAGGGGACTTATTTTGTATGGGACACATCCTACGATATACTCCCTCTCTCCCAGTTTATTTGTTTTGAATCTTTTTGTTTTATAAGTTTCAAATTCAAATCTAGAGCTCCCCATCACATGTTGAGATTACAATGTCCATTAAATTGTTGCGTGCATGTATAGTAAAGAAACAAATCTCGAGTTTGGCACGAGTTCGTGCTGCGGGAGCACCACAAGCCCTGGCGCAGGAGTTACATTTCCCTCTCAGGGCCGTCGGGACTGAGCTTCAGCGCCTTACTACACCTACCTTTGAGTCAATAACATGTGGACCCGATAGGTGACTGGTCCACATGTAATGCTCCCGTAGGCAGAGGGGTAGTGGGGCCAAGAGGGGTGAGCCGCAGGTCGGGGGACGTGTGGTTTCATGGGTTCGAGCGGCGTCATTGGAATCACGGGTGGCTGTGGTAGAAAGTTGATGCTCGCCGCATTTTAGGTGGCCCACATGTCATGCACACAAAGGCAGAGGGGCGGTGCGGCCGAGAGGGGTGAGGCGCACGTCGGGGGCGTGGTGCCGTGGGTTGGAGATGCGTCATGGGAATCGCGAGATGAAACGTGATGGTCGTAGTAGTTGAACTTCCATGGGCAAGCTGTCATGTCTACGGACACATGCACTGCATACCGATCACTGGAAGGAGTAGCAGAGAAAGCTATATATGCGGATAAATAGTTCCTTAGAGTCAAGCAGACCCACGCTACTACTATATTACAAAGACATGCACACCATCGAAATAGTCCATCTATATCAATATACACCGAGAGGGAATAATTTTTTTACAAGAGAGGAAATAGTTCATCCATCCATAATGCCCTCCTGCTGGTGTAGCCTTCTTCTTCTTCTTCTTCTTCTTCTTCTTCTTCTTCTTCTTCTTCTTCTTCTTCTTCTTCTTCTTCTTCTTCTTCTTCTTCTTCTTCTTCTTCTTCTTCTTCTTCTTCTTCTTCTTCTTCTTCTTCTTCTTCTTCTTCTTCTTCTTCTTCTTCTTCTTCTTCTTCTTCTTCTTCTTCTTCTTCTTCTTCTTCTTCTTCTTCTTCTTCTTCTTCTTCTTCTTCTTCTTTTTCTTCTCATTCTCTGTGGGAGACGGCTTCGCAACAAGCTCTTTGAACCTTGCAGCTATATCGAAACTCACACGGGCATCGAGGGCAGCATATTTTATCCGCTCGTACGTTAAGGGATAATTCTCCCATCCAGACGACCTTAATGCCACCGTCTCGTCACCCTTCTGAAGATTTGTACCGAGCACAAAATTTGCTATGTCGAATAGGGATGGTGTCTGTTTATCACAATCTTCTACAGGAATTTTGATTCTGGTTTGTAGGTCAGCGATGCTTTTCAAATCAAGGTTGTACGGCTCCAGCTTCTGTTTGTCCCCTTTGATGGCTGCCCCACAACGTCCTCCCGAGACAAGAAATCGTGAAGCTCACCTGGTATGGAGGGCGAGTGTATGATGTGGTACACCAAAACATCATCTTCGAGGCACAGCTGAAGGATGGCGGCGCGCTTGATCTTCCCAGGGGCACGCTCCGTGTACTCTGCGTCGAGACCGATGACCCTCGTCTCTACCTTTTCGAGGGTGTTGGATACATTGTTGATCCACTGCCGAACAACCCTTGGGTGGACGGTGACGGTGGCAACTATGCGCATCGAGCCTTCGACGAGGACATGTTGCACGCTAAAAACCTACATCTCGATCTCTTTCGCCATTTGGAACCATTGGAACGGAGGGCTATGGTTTGGAGAATTAGGATTAGATGGCTAGTCTAACTGAAGTAGTAGATGATTATTTAAAGAGGTTAAAACAATGTGAATGCAATGGGGTTTGGATGCATATGAAGACGAAGGGGAGGTGAAGAAGCCGAGGAGAATCGGTTCCCGATGGAGAAGTAAATGGGAGAAGTGGCATGCAGGCAGTTGATTAGACGGCTAGGTAGACTAAACGAAAAGGCTATGTGGGTAGACTGATGAGTCGTACCTGTTTGTGTACGTGCCCATCCTTCCTGATAGGTGGGACCTATGCAAACAGATAAAAAATGTGTCATAGTTTTTTTTGAGCGCGTGAGTGGGAGACACAACATTCTCTGTTTAAGGAATACTCCCTCCGTTTAGGTGAGTATAAGTCACCTTATGAAAATCAGGTTTTCCCAAAACCTTTAGGCGTGGAGCATTAACTTCCTGCTCGATCCTCTCCCAGCCTCGTTAGCCAGCGTTCTCTTCCTCTGCTGTCGCGTTCTACCTTTCCATTTTTCCTCTTCTCAAGTGTTGAACGATCTGCATGCCGTCCTTGATGCACCAGAACGACCACTGCATGCATCGCAACAGGGCGTTGATTGGGCATGCACGAGAATTTGGTTCTTCTCGCAATATGGATGATACCTGAATGATGAAGTGAACAGGCATGCTAGCACGGGAGACCTATTTCTGCTATACAATGTTGTTTCTTGCATTATCCTACTCATACTCTAAACAATGCTGATCTTACATTAACAATGCCTGTCCTTTTTGATATGATGTAGTGTCCCTACAGTTACTGCCCTTCATAATCACACCACCTTTGCCAAAAACAGGGAAGCACAACTGGTTCCTCGCTCGATCAGACGACGGCAAAAGACTGATGATCATTCGGACACATGAGCCGGAAAAGTTATATTGCAAAAACCCCACTATATACGACGACATCCAAATAAGTGACTTGCTCGTCGAAGTCTGTCCACCACCGGCTAATTTCTTCGTCAGGTTCCGGACAACTTTCGACTGCAGTCGTGTGTTCGAATCTTCCCGGCGTTTGTTTTGCGATGGCGCGCTGGTGAGCTTTGATCGGTGGCACCTAGGATGGGGCTCGGTGCCCTCTGAGCTTGAGTTTTTAACAAAGCTTACCTTCCACGGCATGCCTCGATGTGCTTGGAACAGCGAGTCCATGAACGAGCTTATCAACGACCTTGGAGGTGAGCTCGTAAGTATGTTTGTTCCTCCAGACAGCTGGGCTCTGACGGTTATGGCATGGATGAAGAAGCCGTCCACCATACTGAAGGTGATTGGTGTTGAGATACCGGTGCAGGAACCGGGGTTGTACTATTCATCGCCACCAAGGCTGCCGCGGACCACGTTAGGGATGTACTTGTATCGAGTGTTTGTGCATGTCGAAGAAGTGGTCAATCCATCAATCGAAGTCCTGCCGCCGCCGCTGGTGCCAGGGTCCGTCGACGACGTCCATTACAGGAGTCAACGTCAGACTTTCCTCGTGTTGCTCGGAACGATGGATGTCACAGGGCCTATTCCATCGCGCGGCAGAGGCCACTGCTTCTTTGGGAGAAGAGGCAGGGCTGGCTGCCTGGATGTGCTCTAATTTGAGGTAACAACTGAATCTTGTCAGATACTCCCTCCTTTCTGGTTTATAAGGATCAATTCAAAAATCTCACCAACCAAGGTAGATGATGAGTGGTGGAATATTTTTTGTAGTTTGCAAAAGCACCCAATTAATGCTCTTGTTTTTCTTAAAAAATTATGTTTACGAATGCATTAATTGCAATGCATGCATGCATAAAGTGCATGCATTGGTCAATTTTCTCTTAATACTTGCATGCAATGATTTAATGCACCTTGAAGTCTGAACATGTGATAGGGAACAACCAAATTGAGCCTTATAAAATGAAAAAACTAAAATTTTGAGATAAGCCCTATAAACCGGAAAGGAGGGAGTACTAGTTAAATCCGAGCTATGTGAAGCACTGATATGCTAGTACATTTGATTGTGACATGTCCTAATTTTGTACCTGAACTTTTTTTAGAAAGGGTTGTACGTCAACTTAATGTGCTAGCAGAACTTATTGTGTTGTCTGTCTGTTTTCTTTGCACAATATTCAAGATATTTCCCCGTCATTGATAAAGACGATAAACCGTTATGTATGACTTCGTTGGTTTCAACATAGCCCTTCCCGTAGCGATCCACTACTTCCATCCTGATTGTGCCGCCTGCGTGAAATTTTTGTATGCAAGTTCAGTGTGCTATGGTGTTCTATGTGATTGTGTCAACTATATAAGTTTTTTCTGAGCATCAGCAATGCATATGGCTGAAAGATGTATTTACGAGCATCGACCGATGGGTCTCTCTCTCTATCTCTCTCTCTCTCTCTCACACACGCACACACACACGCACAAGTGGGACCTGTTGAATTATTTATTTGCTCGTGACAGCTTTTAATTAGGTTCCACTGTAATCTAACTTTTTTCTTAAGTTATTAGTTGAGCCCAGTGACTTCAAAAAGTTGTACAGAAGCCTTGTCTGGGCCTTTCCGACATCGCTGAATGTGGGCTGAGTAACCATGTTAGGTTGTACTGTACTACGCATGCCTTTTTTTAACATCAGCAATGCAACTGGGCCGACAGTTGTACACAATATCCGGGTCAACTTATTATTCTCCGCCCCGCTGGGCTGCAAACTTTCCTAGGAGGTATGCATTAGGCTTAAAAAGAAAATGGACTTTAAGAAATAATAAATGGGATGTAATTATAATAAGTGGACAGTTACTATGCACCAAACACATAATTAGTTTGAAAAATATATTATTTTTGGAATTTGAAAATTTTAATTTCATTACTTGTTGCGCGCGCAATATTTCGTTGGATTTTAACGTAATACAACTTTATTTTGAAATTATATTTAACCTGACTAGAAATTTCGGATAAAAATATTTCGGATCCCATCAAAATGTGGGAATTTTTTTTGAATTCTGTTTTGAGAGGTTGTTTGAAATTATTAATCATTGTCCTAGCTAGAAGTTGGGCTGTACTTTTAACAAACTGTAAATGGGCTATAGTAAATTCCATTAGAATTAAAAAATGGGATGTACATTCTTACAAATCGCAAATGGGCTATATGTTCTTGCCAAATCCGAGCTATGGACCTACTAAGTTGACGCGTACCAAGGGCTTTGTCAACTTAGTCAATATAAACGATTCTAGCTGCAGTGATCGTACGATGTCCATCCAACAGCTGTAGTGCTTCTTCAACCTCTGGTCTTCTTGCTCCAGCCGCCCAAAGCAGCACTGGTCGTGTCGCGTGCTCCCGCCTCCCGTGGCCGGCTGTGATGCCGCGGAGGCCTCACCGCCCCGTACTACTCCCACCGCTGGCCAGGACATCCCTCTACTCACCCACGCTCCCTGTTATTCTGCGGCGACAGCAGCCTCACACCACAGCCGAACCAGTGAACCCTCATACTCCTCTCTGCGTGGGCTTCCACTGCTGCGTCTTCCCCGGCTCCGTGTCGTCCCCTTCCTAGGCCTCGCCGTCGTCCAGACCACCGCCCTGGTGCTCTCGGCGCGGCGTGGTCAACATGGTCAACGACTGACTTCCATCGGAAGAGTACTATACGTGGAGAGGCTGACAGCTGGGTCCAGGCGGCCGCAAGGAAGTGCCTCCTTATTACGCGCAAAATAATTATTCCTCCACCTGACAGCAAGGACCCACCGGACGGGCCACCTTATTTCACGAAAAAACCGTTTCCCCCCTGACTGCTGGAACCCACCGAACGGGCCAACATATTTCGTGAAAAAACGCTCCCCCCGCTGTCAGCTCGGACCCACCGGAAGTGCCTCCTTATTACGCACAAAAACATGAATACTCCCCCTGCTAGCTGGGACCCACCATGGTGGGAGGCTGACTTGTGGGCCTACTAAGTTGACCGGGACGGGGGCCTTTGTCAACTTTAGTCAATATGAACGATTCTAGCTCCAGTGACCGTACGATGTCCATCCAATGGCCGTAGTGCTTCTTCAACCTCTGGTCTTCTTGCTCTAGCCGCCCAAAGCAGCGCTGGTCGTGCCGCATGCGCCTGCCTCCCGTGGCCGGCTGTACTGCCGCGGAGGCCTCACCGCCCCCTACTATTCCCATCGCTGGCCAGGCCCTGCGGCGACGGCAGCCTCACACCGCAGCCGAACCAGTGAACCCTCGTACTCATCTCCACGCGGGCTTCCACTGCCGCTTTTTCCCCGGCTCCCCGTCGTCCCCTTCCTAGGCCTCGCCGTCATCCACCGCCCTGGTGCTCTCGACGTAGCGTGGTCAACGTGGTCAAGGAACGACTTCCATTAGACATGGACTGTACGTGGGGAGCCTGATAGCTGGCTCCACGGCCGCAACAAGGAAGTTCCTCCTTATTACGCGGAAAATAATAATTCCTCCACTTGACAGCTGGGACCCACCGGACGGGCTACTGTATTTCCCGAAAAAAACGTTTCCCCCTGACTGCTGGGACCCACCAGCTACATCTTCGCACGCAAGGAAGTGCGTCCGGGCAAAAAAATGATTCGCCCCCCTGACTGCTGGGACCCACCAGCTACATCTTCGCAGGCAAGGAAGTGCCTGACAGTCGGGACCCACCTGGTCAAAGCGTTCGTAGCGTTGTCATTCTGGTCGCGAATGTGTACGTACATATATACTGGTGGATGTAGAGGCGCGCACGTGTCGTAGTAGAGGCGCGTACATGTTGTAGTAGAGGCGCGCACGTAGCATGTACACGTACGTACAGCGGCCAGGGTACAAGAAAGAAAATATGACCATGTATATGTACATTCGGGAGGGGTCTCAAACGCCTACTCGCGCATAAGTACGGCCAGGGCTCATGTACATGGCTGGGTCGGAACGGAGAAACATCGTCATCATCGTGTTCATGGGGAGGCAACGAAATGCGTCGTGTTCATGGGGAGGCAACGGAATGCCTCGTGTTCATCGGGAGGCAACGGAACGTGTGGGAGCCAACCGGCTAGGTCGGAACGGAATGCGTGGTCATGTTCATCGGGAGGGCTTGGACGGAACATGCGATGGAAACGAGGCCTGGCGTACCGCACAACGGAGGAAACAGACCTCCTACGTTCGGAACGGGGTCCTGTTGATCGGGAGGGGTCTGGCGTACCGCAAAATGGAAGAACCGGACCTCCTACAGTCGAAACGGGGGTCCTGTTGATCGGGAGGGGTGTGGCGTACCGCAAAACGGATGAAACGGACCTCCTACGGTCGAAACGGGGGTCCTGTTCATCGGGAGGGGTGTGGCGTATCGCAAAACGTACGAAACAGACCTCCTACGGTCGAAACAGGGGTCCTGTTCATCGGGAGGGGGGGTGTGGCGTACCGCAAAATGGGACTCCATGGGATACTGTTCATCTCCACCGTCGACCTCCTCCAGCCTCCACGGACTACCATCGACCTCCTCCAGCCTCCACGGGCTCCTGTTCATCCAGCCTCCACCGTGTGCTACTCCACCGGCTACTGTTCAACCACCCCTCCATGGGCACACCTCCATAGTCTACTGTTCATCCAGCCCTCCACGCCACGGGGTCTCGTACAACCACCCCTCCACAGGCACCCCTCCACCGTCTACTGTTCATCCAGCCCTCCACCACACCACGGAGTCCTGTTCATCCAGAGGCAACGCCACCGCTCTCTGTTCATCCACCCCCCCACAGTTAATAGCCATCGATCGATCGCTCGGGTTCAGTAACGCGTAGCCTTCAGTGCAATCGCTCGGGTTCAGTTAGAGCCCAATGCCTCGCTCGGGTTCAGTTAGAGCCAACGCCTCGCACACACGCGCGTACGTGTACGAGAGAAACGCGCATCGCTCGGCCCCTGACCTCCCACCATAACAGGGAACTCCCCGAAATTTTCCTCCCCCTCGCTTCTACCATGGTTTTTTCCGTCATGGACGGCCCAAAGAATGTCATGCAGCTGCGTCTCCGGCCCGCCCAGGACAAAAAGCCCATTTTCTGTCATGATTTTTTGTCATAGAAGTAGGAGCCCACCACATCTATGATAATACCGGGTTTTGCCACAATTATTGTCATAGAAGTGTCATATGTATGACAGAAAAAAATTTCGTTCGGCCCAAAATGTCACGGATGTGTCTTTTTTTGTAGTGATAATCTCCCTCGTACTGTGGAGGTTCGGCCGTGTGAATGGCATTGTGATGATTTCTTGAAAGAGGCCGGGATTCATGAAGATTTTTATTATTTGGCTGAGAATGCAGGCCTCACCGCCTTCCTCCACAACCAACGCGAATAGTATCTCTTAGTCACCAATATCTTTGTGCAAAACTTTCATTTCCATGCTAGGAGCTCACCACCTTCGGTGGAATTTTATTTATATGTTGAGCATAAGGAGATGTCACTTTGTGATTTTTGTCGGGTTTGTTTGATACCTTTTGAGGGCAGCATAGAGGAACCACATCGTGATGATGTGGAGGGGTTTATTGATATGATTGCTATAGGGGAAACGAGGAAAGTTTCTGATGCAAGAATCACTAGCATACATTTTCCTGTTCTACGTTACTTTTCAATATTTGCTAGCAGATGCTTAATTGGTCGAGGGAACTATGGGAACCTTAGTGCTCCTGATATTTTTTTTGTGCCATGCCTTGTTTCAAGATACTGCCTTCAGTTTAGGCGCTATTGTTGCTAAGCGGTTAAACCTGAACCGAACTAAGGGCCCCGTCCTTGGAGGCATCTTTGCCTCGTGCCTAGCTGCACACTTTAACATACCCATTAGACATTATGAGAAAGAGGAAAAGTTGTTGCCTAATATTTTTCTAGATTATAAGAGCATGGTAGCACATGATTTTATTGTTAAGAATAAGAAGAAGTTGGTTAACTATAGACTGATTTTTGGTAAGAATAACTTTGAGACTATTACCTTGCCTGCTCCCTCTTTGTTTAACATATTTTCAGGCAAGTACCTTGCTTTACCGGAGGACGTTTATGCATACTGGAGTGTGACACCAGCTCCAGAGCCTGAGCCGGAACCACCCCAGGACCCTTATCGACAGTCAGTTTATCAGTGGAATACGGAGGAGATTGCCAACCAGTGGCACCCGACACTCCCCCTTACACCGGAGAGGGTTACTTTGATCCATGGGCATAAACCAATTTAAGCCAAAAGCCTAAGCTTGGGGGAGTACGTATGTCTCACCGACATTACATTCATGTTCACACACTCATGCTAGTTGTCGGTGCTCATACTTTTTCACTTTATCATCCATGATAGTTTATTTTCTTTTTAGCTTTCTTCTTGTGTGCCTTAATAAACCTTAAGAAAAACCCCCAAAAATTTAGTTGTAGCTTTTAGTTAGTTTACTTTCCATGCCAGTAGTAGTAATTAAAAAGAAAACCCAAAAAGATTTCTCGTTCTTCTTTTGCTTGTTGGGAGATTTCCCGTGTAAATAGTTTTGTTTCTTTTCTTTGGGGGTCGAGAGGAGAAGACCGTAATGAAAATATTGAGTGGCTCTCATATCCATTATTGTTGATCTAACAAACATCCCATACTACCTAGTCTTCTCTCTTGAATTGAATGCTTGCAGATTCCAGCTTAGTCCAATGCACGTACATTATTATTATTATCCACACTATTTGGTCGTGCAAGTGAAAGGCAATAATGATGATTATATGATGAACTTATTGAGATGAGAAAAGCTGGTATGAACTCGACCGCTCTTGTTTTTGTAAATATGATTAGTTCATCATTCCCGATTCAGCCTATTATGAAAGCAACATATTTGCAATGACAATTAGAGATTGTAGTTGCTTATGCCATGCTTAATTAGCTAGGAGTTTATAATGGTTTACCTTGCGTTCCAACATGCTATTAAAATGGTTGTGATGTGGTATGATAGGGTGGTATCCTCCTTTGAACGATTCGAGTGGCTCGACTTGGCACATGTTCACGCATGTAGTTAAAACAAAATCAAAATATCCTCTATGATATTTATGTTCATGGTGAATTATATCCTACTCATGCTTGCATTCGGTGTTGATTAATTTTAATGCATGTTCATGACTGCTGTCGCTCTCTAGCTGGTCGCTTCCCAGTCTTTTTCTAGCCTTCACTTGTACTAAGCGGGAATACTGCTTGTGCATCCAATTCCATAAACCCCAAAGTTGTTCGATATGATTCCACCATACCTACCTATTTACGGTATCTACCTGCCCTTCCAAGTAAATTTGTATTTGCCAAACTCTAAACCTTCAAATAAACATTCTATTTTGTATGCTCGAATAGCTCAAGTATCAACTAGGGTTCTCTGTATCCTCCTTGCTAGGCGGGTTATTCTCAAGAGGAGTGGACTCCGCTCCTCACTCATGAGAAAATGGCTGGTCACCGGGATGCCCAGTCCCATGCTTTAAGCAAATCAAATCAAAATAATTGAAAACAAAACTCCCCCAGGATTGTTGTTAGTTGGAGGCACCCATTGTTTCAGGCAAGCCATGGATTGATGCTTATTGGTTGTGGGGGAGTATAAACTTTACCATTCTGCTTGGGAACCACCTATAATGTGTGTAGCATGGAAGATATCGAGATCTCTCGGTTGTTATGTTGACAATGAAAGTGTACCGCACAAAATATTATTCATATCTATCTCAAAACCGAGCTCTGGCACCTCTACAAATCCCTTCTTCCCTCTGCGTAGGGCCTATCTATTTACTTTTATGTTGAGTCATCATCCTCTTATTAAAAAGAACCAGCTGGAGAGCACCGCTGTCATTTGCATCCATTACTATTAGTTTACATTGTGTATGACTTGACTGGATCTTTTTTACCATGAATTACAATGTCTAGTCAGTCCTTGATCTTTAAAGGTGCTCTGCATTTATGTTTGCGGTCTCAGAAAGGGCTAGCGAGATACCATCTTGTTATATCATATTATGATTGTTTTGAGAAAGTGTTGTCATCCGAGATTTATTATTATTGCTCGCTAGTTGATTATGCCATTGATATGAGTAAACATGAGACCTAAATGTTATTGCGAATGTGGTTAGTTCATAATCTTTGCTGAAAACTTGAATGCTGGCTTTACATATTTACAACAACAAGAGCAAACAGAGTTTGTAAAAGTTTTTCTTTATCACTTTCAGATTATCAACTGAATTGCTTGAGGACAAGCAAAGGTTCAAGCTTGGGGGAGTTGATACGTCTCCGTTGTATCTACTTTTCCAAACACTTTTGCCCTTGTTTTGGACTCTAACTTGCATGATTTGAATGGAACTAACCCAGACTAACGCTGTTTTCAGCAAAATTGCCATGGTGTTATTTTTGTGCAGAAATAGAAGTTCTCGGAATGACATGAAAATCAATAGAGATTATTTTTGGAATATATAAAAATACTGGAAGAAGAATCCACGTCAGGGGCCCACACCCTGTCCACGAGGGTGGGGGCGCGCCTACCCCCCAGGGCGCGCCCCCTGCCTCGTGGGCCCCCTGACGCTCCACCGACCTCAACTCCAATTCCATATATTCGTGTTCGGGGAGAAAAAAATTCAGAGAGAAGGATTAATCGCATTTTACGATACGGAGCTGCCGCCAAGCCCTAATCTCTCTAGGGAGGGCTGATCTGGAGTCCGTTCGGGGCTACGGAGAGGGGAATCCGTCGCCATCGTCATCATCAACCTTCCTCCATCACCAATTCCATGATGCTCACCAGAGTGCGTGAGTAATTCCATCATAGGCTTGCTGGACGGTGATGGGTTGGATGAGATTTATCATGTAATCGAGTTAGTTTTGTTAGGGTTTGATCCCTAGTATCCACTATGTTCTGAGATTGATGTTGCTATGACTTTGCTATGCTTAATGCTTGTCACTAGGGCCCGGGTGCCATGATTTCAGATCTGAACCTATTATGCTTTCGTGAATATATGTGAGTTCTTGATCCTATCTTGCAAGTCTATAGTCACCTACTATGTGTTATGATCCGGCAACCCCGAAGTGACAAGAATCGGGACCACTCCCGGTGATGACCGTAGTTTGAGGAGTTGATGTATTCACTATGTGTTAATGCTTTGGTCCGGTACTCTATTAAAAGGAGGCCTTAATATCCCTTAGTTTCCAATAGGACCCCGCTGCCACGGGAGGGTAGGACAAAAGATGTCAGGAAAGTTCTTTTCCATAAGCATGCATGACTATATTTGGAATACATGCCTATATTACATTGATGAATTGGAGCTAGTTCTGTGTCACCCTATGTTATAATTGTTGCATGAATAATCGCATCTGGCATAATTCTCCATCACCGATCCATTACCTACAAGCTTTTCATATATTGTTCTTCACTTATTTACTTTTCCGCTGCTACTATTACAGTCACTACAAAACCCAAAAATATTACTTTTGCTATCTTTACCATTACTATCATATTACTTTGCTACTAAATACCTTGCTGCAGATATTAAGTTTCTAGGTGTGGTTGAATTGACAACTCAGCAGCTAATACTTGAGAAAATTCTTTGGCCCCCCTTGTGTCGAATCAATAAATTTGGGTTGAATACTCTACCCTCGAAAATTGTTGCGATCCCCTATACTTGTGGGTTATCTAGTGCTTACGCAGTCCAACCCGGCGCGCGCCGCTCCATCACTGACTTCAGTGAGCTTTCGGCTGATACATACGATGCAGAGTGCCCATACTTATTCCCGCGTGGTGGTTAGTGCGAAATAGGCCAGAGGCCTACTCAGATCAAATATCCAAACCGTTAGTGTCTTGGTAGTGTGTGTTAACGATCAATGATCCACGACATGTGATCCCGTCGCCCCATCTCATGAACTTGCGGCAAGGTCTAAGAATGCCGGTAGCGCCGCGTGGAAAACTTGCGGGTATCCTCTAGATCAACCCGACTTCACATCACTCGCGAGTACCCCTCGGGGCCGACCTGATGTGATCATGGTTCTGTGGTAAGTCAAAGTAACCGTGTGTCCAAAACAGCAAGGGGGAAACCTAAGGAATCACCCTCGATGGATTCCCACTCGATGTAACCATCAAGGTGGACTTGGAGGAATCACCCTCGTTGGTCCACACTTGAGGGGTTGCACGACAGAGTCATTATCGGGAGTGGTGAAGGAGGATTCACCCTCGATAAACATGACCGAATAGTTACACTACATGGTTAACATTAGAAGTGGTGGCGAGGTATCACCCTCGGCACTCGATAGAAACTCTACAGAGTCGTACAACTAAGGGGGTGATGTGTAGTGTCGGGGCCCGGACGTCGATCACGTTGATCAAGTCATCAAACAAAAAGCAGGGGCAACTGGGACAAGGTGGTGGTTATTGATGGATCTCTAACCAACCTATACTAAGCATCTTAGAATAAGCACGCAAGGTATGAAAGTAGGCAACAAAAATAGGCTATGCATCAGAATAGGATCATACAAAAAGCAGTAGCAGTTCTAATGCAAGCATGAGAAGGAAAGAAATGGGCGATATCGGAATGCTCAAGGGGAGTTTGCTTGCCTGGAAGCTTTGCTGAACAGGAATAAGTGTCGTTGTCAATGTAGTCGATCACCGGGGCATCATCGGCCTTGGGGTCTATCGGAGAGAAGAGGGGGAAGAAATAGTAAATATAAGCAAACAGATGCAACACTAAGCATGACATGACGAAAAACAAAACTAGGTGTGTTCTAACTTAGTACTACGCGTTGCAGACGGAGAGGGAAAACATCCGGAGGGTTTTCCGGTGTTTGGCGTTTTCCGCACAAAGGAAAAGAGAGGAAAAGTTCCATGTTCAGCATGCTAGGGGCATGTGAGATATGAACGGACCGCCTATACGGATTCATATATAAAACATTTTCATCCGAGTTACGATTTAATTGCTATTACTTTTCAAAGTTTTAAACATATACTGAAATTACTTTAAATAACTAATTCAACAGAAAAGGAAATATGACTTCATCATGTCATCGTTGGTGTTTCAGCGGTCAACAGACCAGTTGACTAGTCAACGGGGCCCACGGGCAGTGACTGGGCGATGCCCAGTCAGCCGTTGACTGGGTCAACAAGGCCAGCCAGGCCCTTGGTGTCACTGGGCAATGACCTAACGGGGTGGCCCCGGTCGGCCACGACGGCACCGGCGCCTGTGGAGCCTTCGGCGAGCGCTCCCGCGGTGGAGACACGCCGGATCTTGCCAGAATCCTGCTCCGGCCGGCCGTTCGGGGTGCGTCCAGTTGTTTACGAACGACAGCTTCACCGCGGGTCCGATCGTGGCGACAAAACAAGCGGAGGAGACCGGCATGGACGTCGGCGATGAGCTGTGGTGGCAACCGCATACGGACCAGGCGGAGGCGCGATACGAGGTGTTTGCGAGCGCGTTTAGTAGGTGGGCGGGACCTGCAGCACGCCCAGAGCACCCTAGGGCGGTCGGGAGGGGCAGCAGCGGCTTGGGAGCACGGGGTGGGTAGCAACAGAGGCAACCAGAGCGCAACAAATGTAGCAGGGGTTCGTCCTTCAGACAAAAGGAGGCGGGAGCGGGTTAGGGGGCGAGCTAGTGGTGGCGCTCGATGTTAGGGGCGCTCTGGAGTGCGCCCACCGCACACGCTGGAGCTGGAGGGCTCGAGCGGCTCACGTAGCACAGTCATAGCAACGGCCGGAGCATGAGGGCGGGGCTGGCTAGCTAGAGAGCACGCAAGGACACGGGGAGAGAGGGGAGTATGTCGGGTGCTCACCGGGCCCTGCAGGTGTGCGCACGCGGGCTCGGTGAGGGCTCGGTGGAGAGAATCGATGTCGGTGATGATGGAGGTCCGAGGTTGAAGAAGGGGTCATCCGCGTCAATGCAGGCTCTTCGGACATGTGCTAGGTGGCGGAGTCGAATCAGCGGACGGCGGCGGTGTTGCACGGCATGTCGGAGATATTTCAGGGAGGCGGTGGCCGTGGTAGGACGCAGTGGCCGGCGACGAGCGCGTCATGGAGGTGGGGGGAAAGGGGATCCGAGAGGGGGGAGAGCGGAGAGGGTGAGGGGAGTGAGCGGGTGAGGTGAGTGTAGGGTGGTGAGGGGGGAGCCCGAGGCGTCGGGGGCCTTATCCCCCCCGACATCGGTGAGCTGGAGTGGTGGGGCGTGCTCAGCCGTGCCCCGGTCGGTTGTACAGGGAATGCGACCGGGGACGCCAGCTGGCTCGGGTGAAGGTAGGTGGGCCGGCTGGGCCGGCCCAGGTAGGTTAGGTCCAGTGGCAGGGACCTTCTTTCTTTTTATTTTTTAGTTTTATTAAATACAAAACTTGCTCCTAAATAGAATAGTTTAGGCCACAGCCACATTTAGTTTCGTATTTAAATAAAATAGTTTAGTAATTTTACAAATTAAAAAGCATTTAAAAAAATGTTTTAAGCATCGTTTTAATTAGTTTGGGGCAATTAGACATTATGCAAAAATGTTGGTTCACCACCAATATTAACAAGTGATTATTTGCCACATGATGAACATTTTTGTTTTCATGTTCGGGCAATTTAGAATTTCACTTAGAATTTGAAATTCAATTCAACTAGAATTTGAAAGAGATAGGAGACAATGATGATCAAACACTTGTTTAGCAAAATGATTAACTTAACCCCATGGTTTACTGTAGCATCATTACATCGGGGTGTTACAACTCTCCTCCTCTAAAAGAAATTCTCGTCTTGAGAATTAAGAGGTAGAAGGGAAAAGATCGGGATATTCAGCACAGAGGTTATCTTCGCGTTCCCAAGTGGCTTCATGTTTAGTATGATTCGACCATTGCACCTTGATGAACTTGGTAACCTTCTGGCGGGTTCGACATTCAGCTTCTTCAAGAATGCAGATCGAATGCTCTTTATAAGTGAGATCATCTTGAACTTCAATCAATTCGAGATCCACTTCACGTTCAGGGTCCTTCACATCATGGACGTGAGAGAACTGAGGTGGCAACTCCAGTTCATAAGTCACCAGCCCACGACGGGCCAGAATGCGGAAGGGACCAATGTAGCGTGGAGCTAGCTTGCCCTTGACTTCAAACCGATGAGTGCCTCTTAAAGGAGTGACACGCAGATAAGCTTGCTCACCAGGTTGATAAGTCGAATCCTAGTGTTTACGATCGTAATTGCTCTTCTGGCAGGACTGGGCCGCCTTGAGATAATCCCGGACAATGCGAACATGCTCTTCATCTTGTTGAATGATGTCCAGACCAATAAGGGTCCGTTCCCAAGTTTCTGACCAATTCAGAGGGGTTCGACACTTATGTCGGCCATCTTCAAGCTGGCTTGATAGCTGTTGTTATAAGAGAACTCCGCATAAGGGAGAGATTCTTCCCACTTCTTGCCGAAAGAAATAACACACGCCCGAAGCATATCTTCAAGGATTTGATTGACTCGCTCGACTTGGCCTTGGGATTGGGGATGATAAGCAGTGCTCCAGGTAATATGACTTCCCATTGCCTCTTGGAAACTATCCCAGAACTTTGAAGTGAATATGCTGCCATGGTCTGAACTGATCTCCTTCAGAATGCTATGGAGTGACACAATTTTGGAGATTTTTTTACAAGTTTGCTAATTGACTAGCAGTGATTGTGTCCTTGACTGGCAGAAAGTGAGCAACCTTTGAGAATTGGTCAATGACGATAAACATAGCATCGTTACCTTTCTGAGACTTGGGAAGGCCAGTGACAAAGTCCATTTGGATCTTATCCCACTTACATTCAGGAATCGGAAGCAGTTGCAGAAGTCATGCTGGTTTCTGATGTTTTGCTTTGACGCAATGGCAAAAGTCACATTCTTTGATATATCGAGCAATGTCTTGCTTCATTTTAGACCACTAGTACTTCTGACGGATGTCTAGATACATCTTGGTATTTCCTAGATGAATAGAGAGAGGGGTGTCATGTGCTTCTTTCATCACCTTCTCTGTCATAAGCTCGAATTGGGGTACTACAATGCAATCTCTGAAGTACAAGGTTCCATCTTCACCAAGTGAGAAATCTCTGGATTTCTCTAAGGCAAGATCCTTTTTCATCAGATCAACGTGAGCATCTTTGGCTTGAGCAGACTTAATAGCTTTCAGAAGAGTTGGTTCCAGGACAAAGTTATTTAGAGAACCCTGTGGAACTAGTAGAAGGTTCAGCTTGCATAGCTCTTCATAAAGGCGGGGTGGAGCTTTGAAGACCATGTGATTGTTGCAATAAGACTTGCGGCTCAGGGCATCAGCCATTACATTAGCTTTGCCAGGGGTGTAGGATATACCGCATTTGTAGACAACAATAGCTTCCATCCATCGCTACCGACGGAGGTTCAGATATGGCTGAGTAAACAGGTACTTCAGACTCTGATGATCGGTGAAGATCTCACAACGATTACCGAGAAGGTACTATTGCCATAGCTTCAGTGCATAGATAACCGCATCAAACTCGAGGTCATGAACTGGGTAGTTCTCTTTGTGAGGACACACTTGACGAGGGGCATAAGCAATCATCCTGCGCCCTTGCATTAGGACACAACCTAATCCTTGACGTGAAGCGTTGCAATATATGACGAAGTCCTTGTGAGAATTAGCGGGAGCAAGCACTGGGGCAGAAGTCAGCTTGTCCTTGAGTGCGTGGAAACTTTCCTGACATTTGTCTGTGTTGGGGAACGTAGTAATTCAAAAAAATTGCTACGATCACGCAAGATCTATCTAGGAGATGCATAAAAATGAGACAGGGGAGTGTGTCCACACACCCTCATAGACCGAAAGCGGAAGCGTTTAGTAACGTGGTTGATGTAGTCAAACGTATTCACGATCCAACCGCTCCAAGTATCGAATGTACGGCACCTTCGTGTTCAGCACACGTTCAGCATGATGACGTCCCTCGAGCTCTTGATCCAGTAGAGGGACGAGGGAGAGTTTCGTCAGCACGATGGCATGGTGACGGTGATGATGAAGTTACCGGCGCAGGGCTTCGCCTAAGCTCTATGACGATATGACCAAGGTGTTAAACTATGGAGGGGGCACCGCACACGACTAAGAGATTGTCTGTTGTGTCTTTAGGGTGCCCCCTGCCCCACGTATATAAAGGAGGGGGGAGAGAGGCCGGCGGCCGGGCGCGCCATGGGGGGGAGTCCTACTTAGACTCCTATTCCAAGTAGGATTTGTTGGAAATATGCCCTAGAGGCAATAATAAAGTGGTTATTATTATATTTCATTGTTCATGATAATTTTCTATTGTTCATGCTATAATTGTATTAACCGGAAACCATAATACATGTATGAATACATAGATCGTAATATGTCCCTAGTAAGCCTCTAGTTAACTAGCTCGTTGATCAATAGATGGTCATGGTTTCCTGACCATGGACATTGGATGTCGTTAATAATGGGATCACAACATTAGGAGAATGATGTGATACACAATACCCAATCCTAAGCGTATCACAAGATCGTGTACTTCGTTTGCTAAAGCTTTTCTAATGTCAAGTATCATTTCCTTAGACCATGTGATTGTGCAACTCCCAGATACCATAGGAATGCTTTGGGTGTGCCAAACGTCACAACGTAACTGGGTGGCTATAAAGGTGCACTACAGGTATCTCCGAAAGTATCTGTTGGGTTGGCACGAATCGAGACTGGGATTTGTCACTCCGTATGACGGAGAGGTATCTCTGGGCCCACTCGGTAATGTATCATCATAACGAGCTCAATGTGACTAAGGAGTTAGCCACGGGATCATGCGTTACGGAACGAGTAAAGAGACTTGACGGTAACGAGATTGCATGAGGTATAGAGATACCGACGATCGAATCTCGGGCAAGTAACATACCAATAGACAAAGGGAATTGTATACGGGATTGAGTAAATCCTCGACATCGTGGTTCATACGATGAGATCATCGTGGAACATGTGGGAGCCAACATGGGTATCCATATCCCGTTGTAGGTTATTGGCCGGAGAGATGTCTCGGTCATGTCTGCATGGTTCCCGAACCCGTAGGGTCTACACACTTAAGGTTCGATGACGCTAGAGTTGTTATGGGAAGTAGTATGTGGTTACCAAAGGTTGTTCGGAGTCCCGGATGAGATCCCGGACGTCACGAGGAGTTCCGGAATGGTCTGGAGGTGAAGAACTATATATGGGAAGTCCAGTTTCAGTCGCCGAAATAATTTCAGGGTTATCGGTATTATACCGGGACCACCGAAAGCTGTCCGGGGGTCCACCGGGTGGGGCCACCTGCCCCGATGGGCCAAGTGGGCTGAACAAGGGTGGGAACCAGCCCTTGGTGGGCTGGTGCGTCCCCCAAGGGCCTCCCACCTAACTTGGGGGGCAAGTCCCCCCCTTGGCCGCCGCCCCCCTCTAGATGCATCTAGGGGGGCCGGCCCACTCTCCCTTCACCTTATAAATAGAGGAGGGTGGGAGGGCAGCCGTACCCTTCCCCTGGTGCAGCCCTCCCCCTCTCCAACAGCTCCTCCTCCTTCGTAGTGCTTGGCGAAGCCCTGCCGGAGAACTGCAAGCTCCACCACCACACAGTCGTGCTGCCGGAGCTCTCCCTCAACTTCTCCTCTCCCCTTGTTGGATCAAGAAGGAGGAGACGTCCCCAGGCTGTAGGTGTGTTGAACGCGGAGGCGCCGTCCGTTCGGCGCTTGATTGGATCTTCCGCAATTTGAATCGCCGCGAGTAAGACTCCATCAATCGCGTTCTTGTAACGCCTCCGCTTAGCGATCTTCAAGGGTATGAATGAAGGAAATATGCCCTAGAGGCAATAATGAAGTTGTTATTTATATTTCCTTATATCATTATGAATGTTTATTATTCAAACTAGAATTGTATTAACCGGAAACTTAGTACATGTGTGAATACATAGACAAACAGAGTGTCACTAGTATGCCTCTACTTGACTACCTCGTTAATCAAAGATGGTTAAAGTTTCCTAACCATAGACATGAGTTGCCATTTGATAAAAGGGATCACATCATTAAAGAATGATGTGATTGACATGACCCATCCGTTAGCTTAGCACTATGATCATCTAGTTTACTGCTATTGCTTTCTTCATAACTTATTCATCTTCCTATGACTATGAGATTATGCAACTCCCGAATACTGGAGGAACACCTTGTGTGCTATCAGACATCACAACATAACTGGGTGATTATAAAGATGCTCTACAGGTGTCTCCAGTGGTGTTTGTTGAGTTGGCATAGATCGAGATTAGGATTTGTCACTCTGATTGTCGGAGAGGTATCTCTGGGCCCTCTCGGTAATGCACATCACTATAAGCCTTGCAAGCAATGTGACTAATGAGTTAGTTGCGGGATGATGCATTACGGAACGAGTAAAGAGACTTGCCGGTAACGAGATTGAACTATGTATGAGGATACCGACGATCGAATCTCGGGCAAGTAGCATATCGATGACAAAGGGAACAACATATATTGTTATGCGGTTTGACCGATAAAGATCTCCATAGAATATGTAGGAGCCAATATGAGCATCCAGGTTCCGCTATTGGTTATTGACCAGAGATGTGTCTCGGTCATGTCTACATGGTTCTCGAACCCGTAGGGTCCGCACGCTTAATGTTCGATGACGATTTGTATTATGAGTTATGTGATTTGATGTACCGAAGGCTGTTCGGAGTCCCGGATGAGATCACGGACATGATGAGGAGTCTCAAAATGGTCGAGACGTAAAGATCGATATATTGGAAGGCTATATTCGGACATCGAAAAGGTTCTGAGTGATTCGGGTATTTTTAGGAGTACCGGAGAGTTACGGGAATTCACCGGGGGAAGTAGTGGGCCTTAATGGGCCATACGGGAAAGGAGAGAAGGGCCTCAAGGGGTGGCCATGCGCCCCTTATGGCAAGTCCGAATTGGACTAGGGAGGCGGCGTTGCCCCCCTCTCTTTCGTTCTCGCTCTCCTACTCCTTCCCTCTCTCCTCTCTTGGAAAAGGAAGGGGACTCCAACTAGGATTGGGAATCCTAGTTGGACACCCCTATAGGCGCTCCCCTCCTAGGTCGGCCTCCTCTTCCTCCCTCCTTTATATACGTGGGCAGGGGACACCCATAGACACACAAGTTGATTTCCTAGTCGTGTGCGGTGCCCCCCTCCACAGATTTCCACCTCGGTCATATTGTCGTAGTGCTGAGGCAAAGCCCTACGTCGGTAACTTCATCATCACTGTCAACACGCCGTCGTGCTGATGAAACTTTCCCTCGGCCTCAACTAGATCTAGAGTTCATGGGACATCACCGAGCTGAGTGTGTGCTGATCGCGGAGGTGTCGTGCGTTCGGTACTTGATCGGTTGGATCACAAAGACTTTCGACTACATCAACCACTTTACTCAACGCTTCCGCTTTCGGTCTACGAGGGTACGTAGACACACTCTCCCTTCTCGTTTCTATGCATCTCCTAGATAGATCTTGCGTGATCGTAGGAAAATTTGGAAATACCGCGTTCCCCAAATCGGAGAAATGTGTCTCCATAGGATACCCAAAGGAAACTGTTGGGTACACCTTCTATCACAAATCCGAAGGCAAAATATCTGTTGCTAAGAATGGATCCTTTCTAGAGAAGGAGTTTCTCTCGAAAGAAGTGAGTGGGAGGAAAGTAGAACTTGATCAGGTAATTGTACCTTCTCCCGAATTGGAAAGTAGTTCATCATAGAAATCAGTTCTAGTGATTCCTACACCAATTAGTGAGGAAGCTAACGATGATGATCATGAAGCTTCAGATCAAGTTACTACCAAACCTCGTAGGTCAACCAGAGTATGGTCCGCACCAGAGTGGTACGGTAATACTGTTCTGGAAGTCATGTTACTAGACCATGACGAACCTACGAACTATGAGGAAGCGATGACAAGCCCGGATTCCGCGAAATGGCTTGAGGCCATGAAATCTGAGATAGGATCCATGTATGAAAACAAAGTATGGACTTTGATTGACTTGCCCGATGATCGGTGAGCCATAGAGAATAAATGCATCTTCAAGAAGAAGACTGACGCTGACGGTAATGTTATTGTCTACAAAGCTCGACTTGTTGCGAAAGGTTTTCGACAAGTTCAAGGAGTTAACTATGATGAGACCTTCTCACCCGTAGCGATGCTTAAGTCTGTCCGAATCATGTTAGAAATTGCCACATTTTATGATTAATAAATTTGGCAAATGGATGTCAAAACTGCATTCCTTAATGGATATCTTAAAGAAGAGTTGTATATGATGCAACCAGAAGGTTTTGTCGATCCAAGAGGTACTAACAAAGTCTGCAAGCTCCAGCGACCCATTTATGGACTAGTGCAAGCCTCTCAGAGTTGGAATATACGCTTTGATAGTGTGATCAAAGCATATGGTTTTATACAGACTTTTGGAGAAGCCTATAAGCCTATATTTATAAGAAAGTGAGTGGGAGCTCTGTAGCATTTCTGATATTATATGTGGATGACATATTGTTGATCGGAAATGATGTAGAATTTTCTGGAATGCATAAAGGAGTGTTTGAAAGGAGTTTTTCAAAGAAAGACCTCGGTGAAGCTGCTTACATATTGGGCATCAAGATCTATAGAGATAGATCAAGATGCTTGATAACATTTTTCAATGAGTACATACCTTAACAAGATTTTGAAGTAGTTCAAACTGGAACAGTCAAAGAAGGAGTTCTTATCTGCATTGCAAGTTGTAAAGTTGAGTAAGACTCAAAACACGACCATAGCAGAAAATAGAAAGAGAATGAAAGGCATTCCCTATGCCTCAGCCATAGGTTCTATAAAGTATGATATGTTGTGTACCAAACCTATTGTGTAACTTGCCATGAGTTTGGCAAGGGGGTACGACATTGATCCAAGAGTGGATCACTTGACAGCGGTCAAAATTATCCATAGAAGACTAAGGATATATTTCTCGGTTATGTAGGTGATAAAGAGTTCGTCGTAAAGCGTTACGCTGATGCAAGCTTTTATACCGATCTGGATGACTCTGAGTCTCATTTTGGATATATATTGAAAGTGGGAGCAATTAGCTAGAGTAGCTCCATGCAGAGCATTGTAGACATAGAAAAATTGCAAAACACATACAGCTCTGTATGTGATAGACCCATTGACTAAGCTTCTCTCACAAGCAAAACATGATCACACCTTAGTACTCTTTGGCTGTTAATCACATAGCAATGTGAACTAGATTATTGACTCTAGTAAAACCCATTGGGTATTAGTCACATGGAGATATGAACTAATCACATGGTGATGTGAACTATTGGTGTTAAATCACATGGCGATGTGAACTAGATTATTGACTCTAGTGCAAGTGGGAGACTGAAGGAAATATGCCCTAGAGGCAATAATAAATTTGTTATTTATATTTCCTTATATCATGATGAATGTGTATTATTCATGATAGAATTGTATTAACTGGAAACTTAGTACATGTGTGAATACATAGAAAAATAGAGTGTTACTAGTATGCCTCTACTTGACTAGCTCGTTAATCAAAGAGGTTTAAAGTTTCCTAACCATAGACATGAGTTGTCATTTGATAAACGGGATCACATCATTAGAGAATGATGTGATTGACATGACCCATCCATTAGCTTAGCACTGTGATCGTTTAGTTTGTTGCTATTGCTTTCTTCATAACTTATACATCTTCCTATGACTATGAGATTATACAACTCCCGAATACCGGAGGAACACCTTGTGTGCTATCAAACGTTACAACGTAACTGGGTGACTATAGAGATGCTCTACAGGTGTCTCCAGTGGTGTTTGTTGAGTTGGCATAGATCGAGATTAGGATTTGTCACTCTGATTGTCGGAGAGGTATCTAGGCCCTCTCGGTAATGCACATCACTATAAGCCTTGCAAGCAATGTGACTAATGAGTTAGTTGCAGGATGATGCATTATGGACTGAGTAAAGAGACTTGCCGGTAACGAGATTGAACTAGGTATGAGGATACCGATGATCGAATCTCGGGCAAGTAACATATTGATGACAAAGGGAACAACATATATTGTTATGCGATTTGACCGATAAAGTTCTTCATAGAATATGTAGGAGCCACTATGAGCATCGAGGTTCCGCTATTGGTTATTGACCGGAGATGTGTCTCGGTCATGTCTACATGGTTCTCGAACCCGCAGGGTCCGCACGCTTAACGTTCGATGACGATTTGTATTATGAGTTATGTGATTTGATGTACCGAAGGTTGTTTGGAGTCCCGGATGAGATCACGGGAATGACGAGGAGTCTCGAAATGATCGAGACGTAAAGATCGATACATTGGAAGGCTATATTCGTACATCGAAAAGGTTCCAAGTGATTCGGGTATTTTTTGGAGTACCGGAGAGTTACAGGAATTCGCCGGGGGAAGTAGTGGAACTTAATGGGTCATACGGGAAAGGAGAGAAGGGCCTCAAGGGGTGCCCCCCATGGAAAGTCCCAATTGGACTAGGGAGGGGGCGGCGCCCCCTCTCTTTCCTTCTCCCTCTCCTACTCCTTCCCTCTCTGCTCTCTTGGAAACGGAAGGGGACTCCAACAAGGATTGGGAATCCTAGTTGGACTCCCCCTATAGGCGCACCCCTCCTAGGCCGTCCTCCTCTTCCTCCCTCCTTTGTATACGTGGATAGGGGGCACCCATAGACACACAAGTTGATTTCTTAGCCGTGTGCGGTGCCCCATCCAAAGATTTCCACCTCGGTCATATTGTCGAAGTGCTTAGGTGAATCCCATGCGCCAGTAAATTCATCATCACCGTCAACATGCCGTCGTGCTAACGAAACTCTCCCTCGGCCTCAGCTGGGTCTAGAGTTCATGGGACGTAACCGAGCTGAACGTGTGCAGATCGTGGAGGTGCCGTGCGTTCGGTACTTGATCGGTTGGATCGCGAAGACGTTCGACTACATCAACCGCGTTACTTAACGCTTCCGCTTTCGGTCTACGAGGGTACGTAGACACACTCTCCCCTCTCATTGCTATGCATCTCCTAGATAGATCTTGCGTGATCGTAGCAAAATTTTGAAATACCGCGTCCCCCAACAATGAAGATGCACTCCCTCTCTCTCTCGTTGCTAGCATCTCCTAGATTGATGTTGGTGACATGTAGGAAAATTTTGAATTATTGCTACGTTCCCCAATAGGATTCGCCCCCCTTTTCCTTTCTTCCACCAGAGGGAATAGGAAGGAGAGGGAGAGGGAAAGGGAAGGGGGCGCCGCTGTCGTGGTTCTAAGACTGACAGTAGAATAGGGGGTAGGAATGTAGAGGCAAGATCCTAGCTATGGAGGAGTTGTACACACGAGTTTTATGAGTTCAGGCCCTTCTCGGAGGAAGTAACAGCCCTACGTCTCATAGCCCGGAGGCGGTCGACTGAATATATGTGTGTGAATTATAGAAAGTGCCAACCCTTGTCCCAGAGGAGGGGCGCGGCTTATATAGAGTACGCCAGGACCCCAGCTCCCCTCTGTTACACAAGGTTCAATGGTCATAAAGGAGGGGCGGTATTAGTAACGTCTGCAATAAAGTGGTGTAAATGCCCATAAAGCTATGGTTTATGTCCTGGCCGTTACAGAGTGGAGGGCTTCTTATCTTCTGGTGGTCGAGCGTCTTCAAGGTGGTCGAGTGTCTTCAAGGTGGTCGAGTGAGCACATCTTCATGCCCGAGTGGATGATGGTTTCTCTTCGACTGCTTCTGATTCTTTGTAGAGATGTCCTTAGGGAGGGTATGTTGGACAGATCCATGACCCTACCCTAGGTACATAGCTTCATCATTAGCCCCTGAATGGATCAGGGTTTGAGTGGGGAAGGAGTTGGCAACACTTCCGACCCATTCTTTGTGCTATGAGTATATCTTGTTCTAGAACAATGAGTTAAGGTGAGGACGTCGACTCCTTTCTTAGTTGCCTTGGTCCATTCTTGGTTTTTATCGAGTGAATTTTCATGGTAGGATTCCGAATGATGATGTAGAGGATGTTTGTCTTCAGTCTGACAGGTTGTTCTGCTCTCCGCGGATCTCGCAGGATTCAAATTTTGAGAAGTGCGCCAGATGGACGGAACTGAGGTTATCGGGACGGATTAGGAAAGTCTCCTCGATCCCCGCGCCACCTTTTTCGCCACGTACTGCACGCGCGACTGTTGCAGGATTTGTTTAGATCTCCTGGGTCCACCGGTCAGTCACTCGGGTGTCAACCTTATAAAAGGCCCCGGACCAGGCCTCTACCCTGTGCGCTCCCATTCTCTCTTCTTCTTCTCCCAATCTCTCCACCGCGCTCGCTTCTGCTCTCGTCGCCGGACTCTCGCTCGGGCTCGATCCATTGCCATGGGGAAAGAGAAGACGGTGGCGCTGGAGCGCGCGAAGAAGGCGACCGCAAAAGCGAAGGGCAAGCGGACCAGCCGGGGCGGGTCCTCGTCGAGATCGGGCCTGCCGCCGGGCTGGATCCAGGGCGACTGGATCCGCTCGACAATCACCCAGGACGACCTCGACGACCTGGTGGAGGGGGACTGATCCCCCATAAGTCGGCACGGCGCTCGGGGAACGAAACCGAGCCGCAACCAAGGGAGGGTGAGTGTGTTCTCCTCGCGACCCATGTAGATCGCGGATTCTCACTACCTCCCCATCCTTTCCTTCGGGTTTTTTTGAACTTCTTTGGGGCTCAACTCCACCATTTCACTCCAAACACCATAGTCTATCTGGCCGCTTTCGTGTCGATGTGTGAAGACTTCTTGGGCTGTCGACCGCACTGGGGTCTTTTCAAACACATCTTCACCTGCCGCTCCCAGTCGGTCAAAAAGGCCAAGTCGAGTGACGAGAAGACAGAAGTGATCCAGATATGCGGGGGTCTGGGGATCCAGATGAGTAGCAAGAGTACTTTCCCAGCCATGATTCTTCCTAACTCGGTCCGAGGCTGGCAGTCGACTTGGTTCTACTGTAAGGAACAGCCGACCCCGGGTCAGTCGACTGGACTTCCTCCCTTTTCCTTAGCCCGAGTGGAGAAGCCTGCCCCCTGAAGGTAGTTCCAGAAGAGAAGGCGCAGGTCAAGGTGTTGGTCGAGCGGGTCGTCCAACTCGTCCGCGACGGGGTGACCGGGATGGACCTGCTGGAGGTCTTTCTCGGTCGACCCATCCAACCGCTTCAGGCGCGTGATCATCCGATGTGGATGTACTCTGGGCTCAAGGATTCCACTCGGATCCACCCGGAGCATGTCAGCGAGGATACCTTGGAGAAGTGGTTGATGGGGATCACCAGCAACAAAGACAACCCTCGGGGGTCTAGGAGGGTGATTCCATTCGATAACTCGCACCAGCCGGAGCAGGTATAGTTCTATTTTATCAAGTATCATTCCGATTCACCGTGTGATATCTTGTTTATGGTCGACTGAATTTCCTTTGATCGTTATCTTTTCAGGCCCTCATCTACATGTACTCAATGCCCAACGGAGTGCAGGGCCAAGACGCCGAGGAAGAAGCGAGCGGGGACGAGAGCGGCGAGGAGCATTCGGAGGCTGAGGAGGACGAGGAGAGCGACGACTCGATCGATGACGAAGAATTCGACTCGCCCCCTCGCAGGGAGACGAGATCCAAACACGCTCACGACCCGGCGAGTGCTCCGGACTTGGTGGCCGCGCCGACTTGTCAGTCTTCGAAGCGTCCTAGGACGTCTTCCCCGACGCCGACTGAAAAGGCTCCAAAATAGTCCAAAGTTGCGCCTCCTCCAGCGCCGAAAGCTACCTCCTCCAAGCCGCCAAAAGCTTTGCCTTGGATCAAAGTGACCGTTCCTACTATCTCCGGGTAACCGTCCGACATGTCCTTCTCGTCGACTCAATTAACCGGACGTAACCGATTGAATGCGGGTCTTTGCAGTGCTGCTACGTCAGGGACCTCTTCTCTCCAATACCGGGACGAGGAAATGGAAGATGCGATAACCTCCAACCCAGGTATAAACTCTTGCGATTTTGTTCTTGATTCTTTGGTCGATTGCATTTGAGTGGCTGACTTGGGGTCGAATGATCTGCCTTGCAGCTCCACCCAACATCATCGATCTTCCAGATGACGATGAAGATGTGGCTCTTAAGCCCAGGAAAAGCAAGAAGGTAGCCGCTGGTAGGATGTCTTGGCAAGAACCCACTACGACACCTCTCGTCCGTCAACCTGAAGACGCGGGCAGGGCTTCTGTGACCTTCGCTGCACCTTTGTCTAGTGAGCACCTCACACCGCCGATTGCACCTATGATTCCTTTAGTCGTCCAACTCCACACCACGGAGCTCCAAGCCACCGCACCTGGGTCGTCTGCTTAGTTTTTCACCAGCTATCCCGTCCCGGACAACCAGTCGGAAGCGGCTGCGGAAGCCATCCGACAAGCTGACATGATGATGGAGCGGGTGAAGACGGTGCATGAGAACAGCCAGGCTGCCTACGACGCCAGTGCTGCCCTTCGGGCCAATGCCCAGGTGAGTAGACTTTCCGACTGTTTTTTCTCTGTGAGGAAATGTTACTCGAAAAAATCTTCTTCTACACAGTCTGCTGTTGTTTACGTCGAATTAGAGCACCCACTGGGTGTTTTGTTGTTTTTGGTAGTTTCATTCTTCCACTCAGTCTGGGCGAGTGGGATCTGAACCGGTGGGGGCACGCTAAGTGCACCCACTGGGTGTAGTCCCCGAGACCGCGGTCAACTGCTGGCAGTCGACTGGGGTCTGAGTTCTTCTTTCCTTTCTTTTGTCCTCCTTACACTCGACTCAGGCGGACCGGTCGAGTAATTTCGTTCTTCCACTCGGTCTGGGCGAGTGGGATCTGAACTGATGGGGGCACGCCAAGTGCACCCACTGGGTGTAGTTCCCGAGACTGCAGTCGACTGCTGGCAGTCGACAGGGGTCTGAGCAGTTTTTTTGGGCCGGGCGGACTGGTCGAGTTGAGTCTTAGCCAGCGGGGGCACGCCAAGTGCACCCGCTGGGTGTAGCCCCTGAGATCACAGTCGACTGTGTGTAGTCGGCTGGGGTCTAAGAGAACTTCTTTAGGTTTTATTCACTCGGAAGTAAACAACTTTTGATCTTATAGACTGATTCGTCTTTTGCCTTCTGCAGAAGTCTTGCACTCTCATTTCTAAGTTTGCTAAACTTGAGGAGAAGCAGAGGCAACTCAACCTCGACTTGGAATTAGCCCAGCAGAACCTGAAGAAAGCTCAAGACGAAGCCGCCGGTATGGAAGGTAACTGACTGTCGACTGACTTTCAATACATTTCTTTGATCTCTTCTTTGATTAGATTGCTTCTTTTGCAGAGAAAATGAAGTTGGATCTAGAGAAGAAGGACTCGAACCTCGCCGCCGCGCAAAAAGCAGCCCAAGATAAAACTGCTCTCACAGACCAGAAGCTTGCTTCAATCGGAATGCTAGAAGGAGAGGTGACCAAACTAAAATCTTGTCTTAATGAAGCTAACCGCGAAGTGACCAGTCTGAAGAAGGACAAGGTCGTCCTGAATGAAAAGCTGGAGTCTATGATCCGTAAGAGGAATGACACGGAAGCTTATTAGAGGATTCTTGCCAAGAAGCTTTATCTCACGCTAGAAGGTATTTCTTTTAATCCCACTGTGTTGATGCATGCGACCGGACCTTGCTCGGTAGATTGACTAATTTTTTGTTGCAGAATTCTGTCAAGACTTCGACGAGGAAACCGGAAGGGTCGATACGGGTCTGGACCCTATCGCTTCTCTAGTCTGCGACGAAACTGCAATGAACGTGCTCCGACTGGAGTCCCGTATCGCCAGCACCACAAGCTACCTCGCGCGCCTGAAGGAGGTAGTTTCCCGAATCGACTCATCGCTTTGGCCGGGGGTGACGCTTCAGAATGACCTGAAATCCTTGATGACTCGACTAAACGAGATACCTGACCGAGTGCAAGAATGGAAGAAATCCTCCGCCCAGTGTGGTGCTGATGTGGCGTTGTCCTTGGTGCGAGTCCATTGCAAGGAAGCTCGTGAAGACAAGCTGGCTGCGATCAAAGTCGCTAACACCAAAAAGCATGACTTCCAGTCCTTCATGGAGACTTTCATTGTTGTCGCCACTCGGATCGCTGATGGGATCGACCTGGACTCATTTGTGGCGCCTGCCAGCCCTCCTCTGGCCGAGTGAACAAACTTATGAAACTTGAATCTGCTTTAAATTTGCCTCGGAATGCCGAGTGATTGCTGTAACCGTTGAACTCCTTCGGGCTTGATGCTTGAGCACTTTTGATTTGCTGCTTGGAACTCTTAGGATTTATCTGAATTTGGTTTATCTCCGAATGCGCTTGCGATTGCCTTCGAATGGACTTTGCTCATGGCTTGGAATAGTCTTTGTGTTAGAGACGCAGCTCTGAGGGGGCAGCTCCAGTCGACCCGCGCTTCGTCGTCCTCGCGGATAGGGATGGAGCGGACATTGTACTTGTGTCATAGCTCCGAAGGAGAAGGTTGTAGTCGACCTGCACCTCGTCGTCCTTGTGGATAGGGATGGAGCGGACGTTGTACTTGTGCCGTAGCTCCGAAGGAGAAGGTTGTAGTTGACCTGCACCTCGTCGTCCTTGCGGATAGAGGTGGAGCATACGTTGTACTTGTGCCGTAGCTTCAAAGGGGAAGGTTGCAGTTGACCTGCACCTCGTTGTCCTTGCGGATAGGGATGGAGCGGACGTTGTACTTGTGCCATAGCTCCAAAGGAGAAGGTTGTAGTCGACCTGCACCTCGTCATCCTTACGGATACGGATGGAACGGACATTGTACTTGTGCCGTAGCTCTGAAGGAGAAGGTTGCAGTCGACCTGCACCTCTTCGTCCTTATGGATAGGGATGGAGCAGATGTTGTACTTGTGCCGTAGCTCCGAAGGATAAGGTTGCAGTCGACCTGCACCTCGTCGTCCTTGCAGATAGGGATGGAGCGGACGTTGTACTTGTGTCGTAGCTCCAAAGGAGAAGGTTGCAGTCGACCTGCACCTCGTCATCCTTACGGATAGGGATGGAATGGACGTTGTACTTGTGACGTAGCTCCGAAGGAGAAGGTTGCAGTCGACCTGCACCTCGTCGTCCTCGTGGATAGGGATATGTTTCAAACTTAGGCGAGTACTGGACTGCAGCTAAGTCTCCTAGTGGGAGAACTTAGGCGAGTGATGGACTGTAGTTAAGCCCCCGAGTGGGAGGGTTGCTCTCCACTCAGTAGGATTTTTTCAAACTTAGGCGAGTACTGGACTGCAGCTAAGTCTCCTAGTGGGAGAACTTAGGTGAGTGCTGGACTGCAGCTAAGCCCCCGAGTGGGAGGGTTGCTCTCCACTCGGTAGGATTTTTTCAAACTTAGGCGAGTACTGGACTGCAGTTAAGCCCCCGAGTGGGAGGGTTGCTCTCCACTCGGTAGGATTTTTTCAAACTTAGGCGAGTACTGGACTGCA
>NC_041380.1:520503784-520558764 GCF_002162155.2 Triticum dicoccoides
TGCAGCTAAGCCCCCGAGTGGGAGGGTTTCTCTCCACTCAGTAGGATTTTTTCAAACTTAGGCAAGTATTGGACTACAGCTAAGTCTCCTAGTGGGAGAACTTAGGGGAGTGCTGGACTGCAGCTAAGCCCACGAGTGGGAGGGTTGCTCTCCACTCGGTAGGATTTTTTCAAACTTAGGCGAGTACTGGACAGCAGCTAAGTCTCCTAGTGGGAGAACTTAGGCGAGTGCTGGACTGCAGCTAAGCCCCCGAGTGGGAGGGTTGCTCTCCACTCGGTAGGATTTTCTTTCAAACTTAGGCGAAACGGATTCGCGAAGAAGCCCACCCACTGGGGGGTTTCATAAGTAAATAAGAACACAACAATCGAATGTTAGGACCATAAGCTCTTGTCTTTGATAAACAAATTACAAAGGTGTTTCTTATTACATTTTATTCGAACGAGTGCTTAAGTATAAAAGGGGCGGAGCAGCCCCGCATTCCAAGCTCGTGGCTCGTCTCTCTGATGCTCAATACTGTAAAGATGGTATGCTCTGTTGTGGAGAACTTTGGTGATGATGAAGGGGCCCTCCCAAGTCGGGGCAAGCTTGTGTGGTTTCTGTTGATCCACTCGAAGAACCAGGTCTCCTTCTTGAAAGGCTCGACCCCTCACATTTCTGGCGTGGAATCGACGTGGGTCTTGCTGATAAATGGTCGAGCGGATCAAGGCCATCTATCTTTCCTCCTCTAAGAGATCGACTGAATCTTGCAGGGCCTGCTCTGCTTCCTCTTCGGAGAAGAGCTCAACTCGGGGTGCATTGTGGAGCAGATCACTTGGTAGAACAGCTTCGGCTCCATAGACTAAGAAGAAAGGAGTTTGTCCGGTCGACCGATTAGGAGTTGTCCTCATACCCCACAAAACTGACAGAAGTTCATCAACCCAAGCGCCTGCTGCGTGTTTGAGATCACGCATCAGTCGGGGTTTTAGTCCTTTGAGAATTAGGCCATTGGCTCTTTCTGCTTGTCCGTTCGACTGCGGGTGAGCGAGGGAAGCATAGTCGACTCGAGTGCCCTGAGAGGCGCAGAAAGCTCTGAACTCATTGGAATCGAAGTTCGATCCGTTGTTCGTGATGATGCTGTGTGGGACTCCATATCTGAATGTCAATTCTCTGATAAAACTGACAGCGTTGCTAGCATCAAGGTTCTTGATAGGTAAAGCTTCGATCCATTTGGTAAACTTGTCGACTGCAACGAGCACATGAGTGAAGCCGCTCCTGCCAGTTCTCAGTGGTCCAACCATATCCAGTCCCCAAACAGCAAAGGGCTAGATGAGGGGGATGGTCTTCAGGGCTGACGCTGGCTTGTGAGACATGTTGGAGTAAAACTGGCAGCCTTCACATCTGTCGACTATATCTTTCGCCATTTCATTTGTGTGTGGCCAATAGAATCCAGCTCGGTATGCTTTAGCCACGATGGCCCGAGAGGACGCATGATGACCACAGGTCCCCGAGTGGATGTCATTGAGGATCATTCGACCTTCTTCTAGTGTTATGCATTTCTGACCGACTCCAGTCACGCTTTCCCTGAACAGCTGCCCTCTTATCACAGTAAAGGGCTTGGATCGACGGACGATCTGTCAAGCCTCTTCTTCATCCTCTAGGAGTTCTTTCCTGAGGATGTACGCAATGTAGGGCACCGTCCAGTCGGGAGTAATGGCCAGAACCTCCATGATCAGGTCGGCCATGGCTGGGACCTCGACTTCAGTCGGATCTGTGACGCTCTTAGGTTGCGGGGGCTCTTCAGTAAAAGGATCTTCCTGAACTGTCGGCGAGTGAATATGCTCCAAAAACACATTGCCGGGAATGGCTTCTCTCTTGGAACCTATCTTTGCCAAATCGTCGACTGCTTGATTTTTCAGTCGGGGTATGTGGTGGAGTTCTAACCCCTCAAACTTCTTCTCAAGCTTTCTCACTGCATTGTAGTAACCAGTCATGGCTGGGCTTCTGACGTCCCACTCCTTCATCACTTGATTAACTAGCAAATCTGAGTCGCCATAGACCATGAGGCGACGGACGCCGAGTGAGATGGCCATGCGCAACCCATACAGGAGTGCTTCATATTCTGCTTCATTGTTGGAGGAATCAAAGTGAATCTGGAGGACATATCTGAGTCTGTCTCCTCGGGGGGATACCAGAACTACTCCAGCACCAGAACCGTTCAGCATCTTGGATCCGTCAAAGAACATGGTCCAGTGCTCAGAGTGAACTTGAGTCGGCAGTTGCTGTTCGATCCACTCGGCGAGGAAATCTGCTATTGCTTGGGCTTGATAGCTTTCTTTTCCCCCAAACTCGATATCCAAGGGAAGGAGTTCAATCGCCCATTTGACCACTCGACCAGTTGCATCTCTGTTATGCAGAATCTCTGACAATGGAGCGTCGCTGACGACTGTAACAGAGTGATCCGAGAAATAGTGTGCAACTTTCTTCGTGGTCATGTAAATCCCATAGACAAGCTTCTGATAATGAGGATATCTCTGCTTTGACGGGGTCAGGACTTTAGAAATATAATAAACTGGGCATTGAACCTTATAAGCTTTTCCTTCTTCTTCCCGCTCGACCGCAAGTACTGTACTGACGACTTGTCCAGTGGCTGCTATATAAAGTAGTAGAGGCTCTTTGCTGATTGGAGCAGCAAGCACCGGCTGGGTGGAAAGCAGGGCTTTTAGCTCTACAAATGCTGCATCAGCTTCTGGGTTCCACTCAAACTTGTCTGATTTCGTCATCAGTCGGTAAAGAGGCAACGCCTTTTCACTGAGGCGAGAAATGAATCAACTTAGGGCGGCCAAGCAACCAGTAAGCTTCTGGATATCATGCACACGCACAGGGCGTTTCATTCGGAGTATAGCGCCTACTTTCTCTGGGTTATTATCGATTCCTTGTTCGGAAACAAGAAAACCGAGTAACTTTCCGCCTGGAACTCCAAACATGCACTTTGATGGATTGAGCTTGATACCATACCTTCTGAGGTTGGCAAAGGTTTGGGCAAGGTCAGTCAGTAGGTCGGAACCTTTACGTGACTTGACCACAATGTTATCCATGTATGCTTCCACATTCCGACTGATCTGAGTGAGCAGGCACTTCTGAATCATCCTCATGAATGTGGCTCCGGTGTTCTTCAAACCGAATGGCGTTGTGACATAACAGAAGCACCCAAACGGGGTGATAAAAGCTGTCTTTATTTCGTCGGGTCCGTACAGACGGATCTGGTGGTACCCGGAGTAAGCGTCCAAAAAGGACAAACGCTCGCACCCTGTAGTCGAGTCGACTATCTAATCGATGAGAGGGAGAGGGACGTGATCTTCTTTGGCACCATTCCAACATTGGCTAAACACTCGGAGTGATAAATCTCTCGGATAAACTCAGCCGCCAAAAGCCGAGCCACCTCTTCACCGATTGCCTTTCTTTTCTGGACGGCGGACCGTCAAAGATGATCTTTGACTGGTTTCACCTTTGGGTTGACTCCCAAACGATGCTCAGCCAGTCCCCTGGGAACACCCGGCATGTCAGAAGGCTTCCATGCAAAGATGTCCCAGTTCTCACGGAGGAACTGGATGAGCGCTTCTTCCTATTTGGAGTCGTGTGTGGTGGAAATGTGAGTCGGAGCTGCATTGGGATCCGCCGGGTGAATGTGAATCGACTTCGTTTCACCAGACGACTGGAATGCTGAATCTGTGGATGGCTTCTTGGCTCGCAGCAAGTCACTTGGATCTGCATTTTTCTGGTAATCTTGCAATTCTACCATGGCCATCTAGGCATCTGCAATCTTTGAGCCCTTCTAGAAGCACTCTTCTGCCTTCTTCCGGTTACCAGAGATAGTGATCACTCCTCTGGGACCAGGCATCTTCAGTTTGAGGTACACGTAACATGGTTGAGCCATAAACCGTGCGTAAGCTGGCCTGCCCAGAATTGTATGATAAGCACTCTGGAAATCTACAACTTCAAATGTCAACTTTTCTCTGCGGTAATTTTTGGAATCGCCGAAAACCACATCGAGTGCAATCTGACCGAGGGATGCAGCCTTCTTGCCTGGAATGACCCCATGGAAACTCATATGGCTTTCACTGAGTCTAGACATCGGAATGCCCATTCCTTTCAATGTTAGTGCATTCAGTATGTTCAGGCCACTGCCACCGTCCATTAGGACCTTTGTCAGTCGAGTGCCTTCGACCACCGGGTCGACCACCAGTGCTTGCCTCCCAGGGGTGGTGATGTGCGCTGGATGATCAGACTGGTCGAATGTAATGGCAGTCTGCGACCACTTCAAGTAACTGGGTGTCGCCGGAGCGACCATGTTCACTTCCCTATTGATGACTTTCAATCGAATTTTGCTCTCAACATCAGCAAAAATCATCAGAGTGGAATTCACCTGAGGATAACCATCATCATCCTCACCCTCATCCTCAGCCTTGTCTGCCTCATTCTCCTTTTCCTTGGGTTGTTTCTCTCAGAACTGCTGGATTAGGAGGCGACACTGCCGAGTGGTGTGCTTCGGGTAAATGAATTTGCCTTCTTCATCTTTTTTGGTGTGGACATGGCACATCAAATCCAACACGTCATTCCCATCTTGATCTTTTACTTTCTTGGGGTTCCATGGCCCTTTGGGCTTCCCCTTGAACTTTCCTTGAACCACAGCCAAGGCTTCACCCGGAGCAGCTGGCTTGGCCTTGCGCTTCTGTTTCCGACCGGAGTTTCCTCCTCCGGCTTCGTGGGCGACTACTTTGTGCTTGCCACTCCGGAGTCGCTCTTCTTCTTCACCATTGGCATACTTGGTGGCAATTTCCATCATCCGAGCCAGAGTCATATTTCCTGTCCGGCCGAATTTCATATTCAACTCTCGATACCTGACGCCTTCCTTAAAGACACAAATTGCCTGATGATATGACACATCTTCTACCATGTGGTGTAGGGTGATCCATCTCTGGATATAATCCCTCAAAGTTTCATTCGGCTTCTGAACACAACACTGCAACTCTGTCAAACCTGCCGGCCGTTTGCAAGTGCCCTCGAATGTTCTGACAAACACTCGGGTGAGATCTTCCCAAGTATAGATGCTGCCAGGCGCTAACTGATTTAGCCATGCTCTAGCTGAGCCCTCCAACATCAAAGGAAGGTGTTTCATGGCCACTTCATCATTGCCGCCACCAATCTGGACAGCCACTCGGTAGTCTTCAAGCCAAGTGTCAGGTTTGGACTCTCTGGTGAACTTACTAACTCCAGACGCCAACCTGAAGTTGGGGGGAATCACCGCGGCTCTGATAGCTCTACTGAAGCATTCTGGACCAGAGACATGCACCCTGTTGCTGGTTTGTGGATCTCTGTCATGGTCCTCTTGGTGAGCTCTGTTTCTGTCGACCAAGCCCTGCACGAGAATAGATCTTGCATCAAAGCTTGGCTCCCTGGGGTCGACTGGAACACCTCGCCCAACACTGTGAGGGCATCTGTCTTCATGTTGCCAAGGCACGTACGACCCACTCCTCGAGGGAGGTGTGGGCACTCGACGGCGGTCATCACGGTCGACTCGGTGATCATACTGCTCTCAGTTTCTATACTGATCTCGTCGATCCCCACGTCCCTCACGCCTCGGATGCGATCTTGGGCTATGGGCCGAGTGAACTGTGTCTGCAATCATGGATCTGCTGTGGATCCTATTCTGCGACTGAGATACAACCGTATTCTGTTCTCCCACTGCCCGGAGCAAGGCTCGGATCTGCACCAGGCCTCGACCAGCTTCTGATTGGGAGGGTTGGATCGACTCCGCTATCCGGGCGGCAGCTGCTAGATTCTGGATTAGGGTTCGGTATACCTGAGTCGGAGGTGGAAAAGGTTGGCATCGACTGGATTCGGGAGTGCGCTGCCGAGCGCGATCGTCGAGCGCACGCTGGAGGTTCTCCAATCGAGTGTGCTCAGCTAGATTGGCCAAGCGCGCCTGCTCCAAGGCCTGGGCCTCGGGGGTTTCTCCAACAATAGGAGTATGCAATGCATCCATGTTTCGGCGACGAAGTTCCTTCCTCTGCTGCGAGAAGAGGGGTTCGGGGTGGTACTCCTCGTGAACGCGTGACGGATCGCCGTTCCCGTCGCCTCCGTCTTCACGGTTGAAGCCAGGAGGGATGCGTGCTCCGTTGACCGTCAAAACTTCCGCTGCCGGGTCGCTATTGTCGCATTCGAATGCGGTCTCTACGGAGCCAGTCGACAGATCGAATAGGCCGTAGAGAGTTTCGTCGGGCTCGATCGCCGCAACTTGAGGGGTGGCCGACTGGCGGGCCACCGCATGCTTCACCCACCGCTGAAGCCTCGCCCGGCCGGAGCGTTTGCTCCGGTGGGTCGCAGGAAGGGGGAAAGCTGCTGGAGTCGACTGGTACTGGGTCGACGGTTGCCGCAGAAGGATGCCGCGGACGCACGCATGAAAGTGCGTCACCCCACGAGCGGGGAGCACATCGACGTCGAGTGGAGCCTCCTGAAGCCAAGCGGAGTCGTCGGCGACAAACACGAGCGTGCCGAGACGGATCTCGCGGCCCTCAGCCAAACCTCCGCCTGAAATCATGATGAAGAGGATCGGAAAAATTGCAACTTCTCCAACAAGTCACTAAGACACCTGCCCCATGGTGGACGCCAACTGTCGTGGTTCTAAGACTGACAGTAGAATAGGGGGTAGGAATGTAGAGGCAAGATCCTAGCTATGGAGGAGTTGTACACACGAGTTTTACGAGTTCAGGCCCTTCTCGAAGGAAGTAAGAGCCCTACGTCTCGGAGCCCGGAGGCGGTCGACTGAATATATGTGTGTGAATTACAGAAATTGCCAACCCTTGTCCCAGAGGAGGGGGGCGGCTTATATAGAGTACGCCAGGACCCCAGCTCCCCTCTGTTACACAAGGTTCAATGCTCATAAAGGAGGGGCGTTACTGGTAACGTCTGCAATAAAATGGTGTAAATGCCCATAAAGCTACGGTTTATGTCCTGACCGTTACAGAGTGGAGGGCTTCTCATCTTCTGGTGGTCGAGTGTCTTCAAGGTGGTCGAGTGTATTCAAGGTGGTCGAGTGAGCACATCTTAATGCCCGAGTGGATGATGCTTTCTCTTCGACTGCTTCTGATTCTTTGTAGAGATGTCCTTGGGGAGGGTATGTTGGACAGATCCATGACCCTACCCTAGGTACATAGCTTCATCAGCCGCCCCTCCTCCTTGTCCTATTAGGACTCCCAAGGAGGGGGCACGCGGCCACCCCCTCGGGCTTCCCTCTCTCTCTGTTAGGCCCATGTTGGCCCAATATTTCCCCGGGGGGTTCCGGTAACCCCTCGGTACTCCAGAAAAATACCCGAATCTCTCGGAACCATTCTGACATCCGAATATAACCTTCCAATATAAGAATATTTATCTCTCGACCATTTCGAGACTCCTCGTCATGTCTATGATCTCATCCGGGACTCCGAACAAACTTCGGTCATCAAATCACATAACTCATAATACAAATCGTCATCGAACGTTAAGCGTGCGAACCCTACAGGTTCGAGAACTATGTAGACATGACCGAGACACATCGCCGGTCAATAACCAATAGCAGAACCTGGATGCTCATATTGGCTCCTACATATTCTACGAAGATCTTTGTCGGTCAAACCGTATAAAACAATACTTTGTTCCCTTTGTCATCGGTATGTTACTTGCCCGAGATAGCCCAAGTAGGAGGTATCCCTAGGAGTTCTTCTGGAAAGACATCTTGGAATTCGAGAACGACTGGAATGTGTTCAATGCCCTCAAGAGGTGTTGCATTCAATGCATTCAAGGCACAAAGCTGTGCTTCAGCATTTCGAACAAGTCAAGCATGATAGCTTACTATCTCATTAGAAGGATGTAGGAGGTGAGCGGTTTTAGTGGCACAAACCATAGAAGCAGTATGTGCTTTCAACCAATCCATTCCCAGAATGAGGTCAATACTGGAAGACTTTAGGATAATGGGAGAGGCATGAAACTCTAATCCTTCAATCTCAATGACGACGTTGTGGCTAACCAAGGTGGTTCGACATTGGCCCACGGGGGTGTTTACCACTAAGGGAATGTGCATCCCTTCGTATTTAATGCCATGCATGAATGCAAAATCTTCTGATATGAAAGAATGTGATGCTCCTATATCGAATAAAACATCAGCTGGTACTGAATTAACAAGGAGAGTACCCATCATAGTAGTAGGCGGGTCTTGACCTTCATTCAGATTAATGTTGTTAGCCTGACCACGACCATAAGGCTTGGCATTGTTGTTGCGGGGCTGATTGTTTCCACGGCTGCAGGAAAAACTAGTTGGTTCTGATTCTGAGGACAGTTTCTGGAACGGTGACCTGCAAGGCCACACTTGAAGCATAGGCCATCATTGGGATTGGGAGTAGGTGCTTGGGGTGGTATATTTCAAGGAGGCTGCCTCAGTGGTGGTGGAGGCAGACGGGGTGCCACATAGGACTGCCTTGGTGTAGGTACCGTTGGACGGTACATGCTGTGGGGGATCCATATCCGACGCTTCTATGCTGACGGGCCCAAAGATGAGCCAGCGTCACGGTTGTGCCTAAGAGATCCCTGGTGTTCCTGAAGACCAGTCTCAACCTGAATAGCCTTTTCACCAAGGTGTTGAAGTCCGCAAAGTCATGAACGAGAAGTGCTAGCTTGATATCAGGGTAAAGTCCATCAAGGAACTTTTCTTGCCTATGAGTATCAGTTGCAATGTCTTCTTCAACATAACGTGACAAGTCCAGAAATTCCCGCTGATAAGAATCAACTGTCTTGTTGCCTTGGGTGAGGTTGCGAAACTCGTGCTTCTTCCAGTCCATGATTCCCTGAGGAATGAAGCAGGCATGGAAAGCGGCTTGGGAATCCAGCCAAGTGATGATCATTCTAGCAGGTAGGGTACGCCTGTAGCTGTCCCACCATTGAGCAGCGGGACCCTTCAGAAAGAATGATGCAAAGGCGACATAGCTAACAAGGGCCATACTAGCAGACTCCATCTCATACGTGATGTCGTGGAGCTAGTCATCAGCATCAAGGGGCTGAGTTGAGCTACGGTAGATGGTCGGGTTGAGCCGCATGAACTCCTGCAAAGTTACTGGGGCTGGTTGTTGATTCATATTCGGACGAGGAAACTGAGCCATCATTCCTTCCATGAACTGGCGGTTCAGCTCAAACTGATGCATCACTCCGACCATAAATTCAGGCGGCGGTGGAGCGTTGTCACCACGGCCACGACCAGCGGGTCTAACCAGCTTGCTAACATGTAAAAGGGGGTAGTTCAGCATCGAGCATTTGTAGAGACAAAGGATCATTCATGATGAAACATGCATAATGAAAGAGGTACGATGGATACCACATAGTAGTCAACATGATAGTGTGTGTACTATTCAATATACTATTCTAAGGAATAGCTATGGCTTATCCAACTTTGGGGTGAATGTGGTCACGGGATCCTAATGTTAGAGTTAGTAAATTCGTTTAACCCGAATGGAAGAGAGATCAGAGTCCCAGAGTATAGACGAGAAGTAAAAGATCCTAATACCATCCAATGGCGACGTGGGCCCGTAAGGCACACAGCCATGTTAGTAAAAAAATTAGTGACTAGACTCAACTTTGGCCAAGGAGTTGGAAAGGGGGCTACCTACAAGCAGTCAGCTCTGATACCAACTTGTGAGGCCCCCGATTCAATCGTACACTAATCATACACGCAAATGTGTATGATCAAGATCAGGGACTCACAGGAAGATATCACAACACAACTCTAGACACAAAATGAAATAATACAAGCCAGGGGCCTTGAGGGAGTCCTGGATTAGAGGGTCTCTGGACAGCCGGACTAAATCCTTTGGCCGGACTGTTGGACTATGAAGATACAAGATTGAAGACTTCGTCTCGTGTCCGGATAGGACTCTACTTGGCATGGAAGGCAAGCTAGGCAATACAGATATGTATATCTCCTCCTTTGTAACCGACCTTGTGTAACCCTAGCCCCCTCCGGTGTCTATATAAACCGGAGGGTTTTAGTCTATAGGACAACATACAATCATACCATAGGCTAGCTTCTAGGGTTTAGCCTCTCCGATCTCGTGGTAGATCAACTCTTGTAATACTCATATCATCAAGAATAAATCAAGCATGACGTAGGGTTTTACCTCCATCAACAGGGCCCGAACCTGGGTAAAACATCGTGTCCCCTGCCTCCTGTTACCATCTGCCTTAGACGCACAGTTTGGGACCCCCTACCCGAGATCTGCCGGTTTTGACACCGACATTGGTGCTTTCATTGAGAGTTCCTCTGTGTCATCGCCGTTAGGCTTGCTGGCTCCTCCGATCATCGATAGCGATGCAGTCCAGGGTGAGACTTTTCTCCCTGGATAGCTCTTTGTGTTCGGCAGCTTCGCACTCCGGGCCAACTCGCTTGGCCATCTGGAGCAGATCGAAAGTTACGCCCCTGGCTACCAGGTCAGGTTTGGAAGCTTAAACTACACGGCCGATATCCGTGGAGACTCGATCTTCGACGGATTCGAGCCCCTGCTTTGTGCGCCACGCGGTCACGATGAGTACGATTTAGCTCTACCATCGGACCGTATTCAGGAGATCGCACCGGCAGCCGCTCCGTCCCTCAATTCGAAGCCAGTTTTGCCATCCGTAGACGAGTGGATAGACCCCGTCACGGAGGCCGTACCCTTTGCGGCGATCAAGCCGAATATCGACCTTACCCTTCACGAGAGCCGTGTTGCCAAACTGCCGGATCCTTCTCCGGCCATGGACTCTGAACCGCCTGCGCCCGATCCTATCGAATCCGATTGGGCGCCGATCATGGAGTTTACCTCCACGGATATTTTTCAGCACTCGCCCTTCGGCGACATACTAAACTCATTAAGGTCTCTCTCCTTGTTAGGAGGATCCTGGCCGAACTACGTCCAGCGGGATTGGGATGCAGATGACGAAGAAATTCGCCGCCCACCCACCACCCACTTAGTAGCCACTGTCGATGACTTAACCGACATGCTCGACTTCGACTCTGAAGAAATCAATGGTATGGACGACGATGCGGGAGTCAAAGAGGAACCACTACCCACAGGGCACTGGACAGCCACCTCATCATACAATATATACATGGTGGACACACCCAAAGAAGGCAATGGCGACGAGACAACGGAGGATGACCCCTCCAAGAAGCAACCCAAGCGCCGGCGTCAGCGGCGCCGCTCTAAGTCCTGCCAAGGCAAAAGTGGTGACATCGGCACCGGAGATAATAGTACTCCGGACAGTGTCGAAGACAACAACAATCCCCTCTAGCAAGATTTAGAGCAGGAGGATGGAGGAGCCAGCCCTCCTGAGAGAGCGGCAGATGGAGAGGCGGAGGATGATAATTACATGCCCCCTCCGAAGACGAGGTAAGCCTCGCCGATGATGAATTCATCGTGCCAGAGGATCCCGTCGAACAAGAGTGCTTCAAGCGCCGGCTTATAGCCACAGCAAATAGCCTTAAGAAAAAGCAGCAGTAGCTTCAAGCTAATCAAGATTTGCTAGCAGACAGATGGACTGAAGTCCTGGCAGCCAAGGAGTATAAACTCGAACGCCCCTCCAAGAGTTACCAAAAGTGCAGGTTGCTACCCCGACTGGAGGAGGAAGCACCAAAACCTACATCCCCGACGTATGACGCGGCTGATCGGCCACCTCGTGTCCGCGACAGAGAGACATTCCAGCCAAAAGCTCAGCCCGCACCCCGACGTCATTCAAATAAAAAGGCATGGGGAAATACACCAGACCTGCGAGACGTATTGGAGGGCAAAGCAAAACATGCAAGATCGATCTACGGATCACGATGGTGCGCCACTATGCGAGACGATAATCGTCACACCGGATACAATAAAAGTAAGTCCGGCCGGGCCGAACACAGCGGGCAATACTCATTCGAGCTGCGTCGCGATATAGCCCAGTACAGAGGCGCCGCACACCCCTTATGCTTCACAGACGAAGTAATGGATCATCAAATCCCAGAGGGTTTCAAACCCGTAAATATAGAATCATACGACGGCACAACAGATCCGGCGGTATGGATCGAGGATTTCCTCCTGCACATCCACATGGCCCGCGGTGATGACCTACACGCCATCAAATACCTCCCACTCAAACTCAAAGGACCAGCTCGGCATTGGCTCAACAGCTTGCCAGCAGAGTCCATTGGCTGTTGGGAAGATCTGGAAGCCGCATTCCTTGACAACTTTCAGGGCACTTACGTGCAACCACCAGATGCCGATGACTTGAGCCACATAATTCAGCAGCCAGAGGAATCGTCCAGGCAATTCTGGACACGGTTCCTAACAAAGAAAAATCAAATCGTCGATTGTCCGGATGCAGAGGCCCTAGCAGCTTTCAAGCACAACATCCGCGACGAGTGGCTAGCCCGGCACCTTGGTCCGGAAAAGCCGAAATCTATGGCAGCCCACACGACACTCATGACCCGCTTTTGTGCGGGAGAAGACAGCCGGCTGGCTCGTAGTAATAACATATCAAAGAACCATGGTACTTCGGATACCAAGGACGGCAAAGGCAGGTCACGTCGCAACAAGCATAAGCGCCGCATTAACAGCGACAATACCGAGGATACGACAGTCAATGCCGGATTCAAAGGCTCTAAACCCGGTCAGCGGAAAAAGCCATTCAAAAGAAGCACTCCGGGCCCGTCCAGTTTGGACCGTATACTCGATCGCTCGTGCCAAATACACGGCACCCCCGACAAGCCAGCCAACCACACCAACAGGGATTGTTGGGTGTTTAAGCAGGCCGGGAAGCTAAATGCCGAAAACAAAGATAAGGGGTCACATAGCGATGACGAGGAGGAGCCCCAGCAGCAGAACACTGAAGGACAGAAGTGGTTCCCCCCACAAGTGCGGATGGTGAACATGATATACGCAACCCACATCCCCAAGAGGGAGCGAAAGCGTGCGCTCAGGGATGTATACGCGTTGGAGCCAGTCGCCCCAAAGTTAAACCCATGGTCCTCCTGCCCGATCACCTTTGATAGCAGGGACCACCGCACTAGTATCCGTCATTGCGGATTCGCCGCACTGGTCCTAGACCCAATCATCAACGGATTTCACCTCACTCGAGTCCTAATGGATGGCGGCAGCAGCCTGAACCTGCTTTATTAGAAGACAGTGCACAAAATGGGTATAGACCCCTCAAGGATCAAACCCATAAAAACGACCTTTAAAGGTGTCATACTAGGTGTAGAGGCCCATTGCATAGGCTCAGTCACATTGGAAGTGGTCTTCGGATCCCCGGATAACTTCCGAAGTGAAGAGTTAATCTTCGACATAGTCCCGTTCCGCAGTGGCTACCACACACTGCTCGGGCGAACCGCATTTGCAAGATTCAATACGGTACCGCATTATGCATATCTCAAGCTCAAGATGCCAGGACGTCGGGGGGTCATCGTAGTCAATGGAAACATAGAGCGCTCTCTCCGCACGGAGGAGCACACTGCGGCCCTCGCAGCATAAGCACAAAGCAGCCTCTTAAGGCAACCCACTAGTTCGGCGATTAAGGACCCAGACAACTTCAAGCGCGCCCGGAGTAATCGGCAACTGGACCGCCTGGCACATCCCGAGCTCGCATAGCAATGCGGCCCCCACCCCGGCCCCAGCCAAACGGTGAAATTCATGCCACGCGTACATAATTATGCATTAAAAATACCATGGGCACAGGGAGGGAGGGGGACACAACTACGACATGCCCCAATACGTGGCTTAAATCGCACTAGGGGCTTCCAGCTTTGTTATTTTTCTCTTTCAGGACTTTAATCTCTGGAAACCCTGTCCGGCAGCATGATTACCGAACACATGATGCAGCAACCAAGGAGATAGAAAGCTATGTCACACCACGGAACTCCCAGGTGGATTACGATAACGAGTGAAATATTTGCTTTAATACTATTCCTCAGCTTGCCCTTGGAAGGGACATGTCAAATAGTCCTACTTCTTGCTTATCGCACTACTTGTATCATTATGCTTTAACGCACCTTTTTGAATAAACAATGCATAGCATTAAGACTATTATTGTGTTCCTCCTTTTTATATATATGTTCATTCACGACATCTAGCACACGTACACTCTGGTACGGCCAATACGCTAGGGGCTTAAGCATACCCCATAATACGGCGTGAGAAGTCCGAACACTTTCGACAATGCGGCACCCCGAACTTATAGCATTATATGCATCAGCTCTGAATCATGTCTTGGGTCAATAGTTGGGTTTGCCCGGCTCCCATGTTTTGGTACCTTACGTTCCGCCATATCGGCTAAGGTAGCACTGGGAGAACTACTGCGATTGTGCCCCGGTTCTGCTGGGCTAAGCACCTTAGTAGAGAAAGCTAAAACTGACTGTCATGATAAGGCGAGAGACTGGTCGCTGTTCGAGAGGTTTTCAAGTCCCTAAATACTTATGCCGCTTAGAGCGAGGAGTCGGCCCTGTCCGGCTTAAGGCGTGTATCGCGCCACGAATTTGGCCTTCTGAATACTAGGGGCTTCGCCGAAATTTAAAATTATAGAATTCTATGGCTAAGTGAGAGTGATAGCGCATTATGGTCCGATTGATTTGTTCGTTGTGCTGAGCACCTCCCTCGAAGGACCCAGCAATGGGAACAAGAGTGCCCAGGTTTATCCCGAATACCCCAGCACTAGTGGCATGGGGGCAGAAGCCGACGACTAGCCATCTCTTAGATTTTATAAACAGCCGAAAAGAAGGTAATATTTTAAATTCATACAAGTGTTGCATGGCGCATATGAACAAGTTTTCATAATACAGGATCACACGAGCAAGTTTACTCAAAAATTACATCTTTCATACACTCATCCGCTATGAGACGGGCACCCTTCAGGACACCCTCATAGTACATCTCGGGGTGGCGATGCTCCTTGCCCTGTGGCGGCCCTTCCTTCACCAGCTTCATGGCGTCCAACTTAGCCCATTGCACCTTAACACGGGCGAAAGCCCGGCGTGCACCTTCGATGTAGACGGACCGCTTGATGACTTCCAGCCGTGGGCAGGCATCCACAAGCCGCCTCACCAGGCCGAAGTAGCTGTTGGGAAGGGCGTCGCCAGGCCACCTCCGGACTATAAAGCCCTTCTGGGCCTGTTCGGCCGCCTTGTGCAGCTAGACCAGTTGCTTCAGCTGGTCGCTCAGAGGCATCGGGTGTTCGGTCCCAGTATACTGAGACCAGAACAGCTTCTCCGTTGAGCTTCCCTCCTCGGCATGGTAAAATTGTGCGGCATCCGACACGCTGCAGGGCAAATCTGCAAATGCTCCTGGAGAGCTCCAGATTCGGGTAAGTAACAAGTAATTTACTTTCACATGCTTGGTTTGCATATAGAATGCCTTACCTGCCGCTATCTTCTTCATCGCATCAATCTCCTGGAGGGCCTTTTGGGCTTCGGCCTTGGCATTCTTTGCGCTCTTGAGGGCCACGGCAAGCTCGGACTCTCGTGTCTTCAAGTCAAGCTCCAACGCCTCGTGCTTCGTCACGAGAGCGTGGAGCTCTTGCTGCACCTCGCCCACCCGAGCCTCCTGCCTTTCCCGCTCGGTGCGCTCCTTGGCCGCTTTGTTTTCGGCCTCGAATAGCGCTTGCTTCAGGGTTGCCACCTTGGCCATGGCCCCTGGCAAATTTATGATGATCCTATCATTTTGCAATCGCATTCTTTTTATACATATCCATAGACTAGGTACTAGTTACATTTGTTCTCCTCGAGCTGCCTCTTGGCAAGGCCGAGCTACTGTCTATGCGGTAATATTTTTCCTATATTTCAAAAACATACCTCAAAGCCTGTTAGAAGGCTGGCACAGGCTTCAGTCAGTCCACTCTTGGCAGACTGAACCTTCTGGACCACCCCACTCATAATAGTGCGGTGCTCTTTGTCGATGGAAGCGCTGCGAAGCGCTCCCAGCAGACTGTCCGGTGCCTCTGGTTGGACAGAGGTCACCAGCACAGGTGTCCTGCCCCTTTTGGAAGGAGGCCGCCTGCCTGAGTCCAGAACCACTAGAGGTTCCGGTGCGGTGTTCAGCTGAGGGCCGAACTCAGAGCCCTCGGGAGCCTTGCTCCCTCTGCTCCTGGAATCCGGAAGGTCGCCTTGAGGCGCCTCCGGGACTGTCTCCCCTCGACCCGGTGCCTCTTGAGACAATACCTTGGCGTTGTCTGTAGGGCAAGGGGAGGTGGCGGTCGGAAGTGGATCGCTATCCATATCCGACGAGCCCAGGGAGCCGTCCGAAGATACGTCGATATGGGCTCGTGACGGTCTGCATAATCATAATTCGGCATTAGGAGAGGCAGTGCGACAAAGGTATGCTATGAGTTATTCTGGCATCCGAATACTTACGACTTCGTCAGGGGCTTGGCCCTGGGCAGCCACTCGTCTTCTCCTTCGGCGGCAGTGGTGGAGTTCCGGAAGGAGAGTCCTTCCCTTCTTGGACCCTTCGGCCCCATGGTTGGGGCGGCCTTCCTTTTCTTGTCTCCCCCGACTGGAGGGGGAGCATCTTTATCTTCCTCCTCGTCTTCGGGGGAGGAGTGCGTCGCAGAGTTATCGGACGATGAGTCCGATAACACCTGGCGTCGGGAACTCTTTCGGGTTCCCTTGGCCTTCTTGGTCTTCTTCGGCACCTTGTAAGGAGCCGAAGTCAGCATCTCCGTCAGGAGAGCGTCCGCAGTGTCTTCGGGCAGAGGGGCCGAACAGTTAATCTTCCCCGACGTCTCCACCCAATCATGTCAAAGGCATGGAGCTCAGACCCCGCACATGATTAAGCTAGGGGAAATAAAATATCCTACCGGATGTATAGAACTCACCGAATGTGCTCGGCGCTTCGCGCTTAGCCCGCGGTCCTCGGTGAAAGAGGGAGGGACCTCGGCGCCCTTGAACAGCACCCTCCAGACCTCATTGTGCGTCGTGTCCAAGAGCTCGCTCAGAGTCTGGTGCTGGGCCGGGTCGAACTCCCACAAGTTGAAATCCCGTTGTTGACATGGGAGGATCCAGTGGATGAGCATGACCTGGACTATGTTGACAAGCTTGAGCTTCTTGCTTGCCATATTCTGGATACATTTCAGGAGTCCGTCCAGCTCCACCGATGAACCCCAGGACAGGCCCTTCTCTTTCCAGGAGGTGAGCCGCGTGGGGATTCCGGATCAAAACCCGGGGGCAGCCACCCAGTTGGTGTCGTGCGGCTCGGTGATGTAGAACCAGGCGGATTGCCACCCCTTTATGGTCTCCACGAAGGAGCCTTCAAGCCATATGACATTGGGCATCTTGCCCACCATGGCTCCGCCGCATTCTGCTTGTTGGCATCCCACCACCTTCGGCTTGATATTAAAGGTCTTTAACCACAAGCTGAAGTGGGGCCGGATGCAGAGGAAAGCCTCACACATGACGATGAACGCCGAAATGTTGAGGATGAAGTTCGGGGCAAGATCATGGAAGTCCAGCCCGTAGTAGAACATGAGACCACGGACGAATGGATGGAGGGGAAACCCCAGTCCGCGGAGGAAGTGGTGGAGGAAAACTACCCTCTCGTGAGGTTTAGGGGTAGGAACGATCTGCCCCGCAGCGGGTAGCCGATGCGCGATATTCGCGGCTAAGTATCCGGCTCTGCGCAGCTTCTTGATGTGTCCCTCCGTAACGGAGGAAGCCATCCATTTGCCTCCCACTCTGGACATGATTGGAGAAGGTTGAGGGGAAGGATGTGGACTTGAGCGTTGTTTCTCGAGTGCGCAAGAATGGATGAGCAAGGAGGAAGAAGGCGTGGCTAGAAAAAGGTTAAACCTTGTCCCTTTATAAGGGCGGTCGAAACTATGCGCCCCCACTAGCTAGGTAAAACTCGCTTATCCCCCAAGCGCTGTAATCGATGGCGTGGTTGGGTTACCCACGCCCGTATTGATGAGAATCCCGTAATAAGGGGGACACGATCTTTGCTTTGACAAGACGTGTCAAGAAATTGCCTCGCATTATGTGCGGGGCTAGTTAAAGGAAACGGTTCGAATAATCACCGGGCCATGGCATGAAGTCATGTTGCCAAAACGTGTCAGTAGATTAGATTTATGGAAATATTATTCTCTCTACGGTGGTATGTGGAAATTATTTTGCAGGGTCGGACACTATCCTTGTATTCAAAATTCTTCCGTGGTGTATTCAGAGGAGGAACCCGCCTTGCAATGCCGAAGACAATACTGCGCACCAGACTCATCGTCATTGAAGCCTGGTTCAGGGGCTACTGAGGGAGTCCTGGATTAGGGGGTCTCTGGACAGCCGGACTAAATCCTTTGTCCGGACTGTTGGACTATGAAGATACAAGATTGAAGACTTCGTTGAATCTGATCCTTTTTATGGCTATGAATCTGAAACTGTTGTGGCACATCTTACTGAATTAAATGATATAGCCACCCTGTTCACTAATGATGAGAGAAATCACTACTTTTATATCCTTAAAATATTTCCGTTCTCATTAAAGGGTGATGCGAAGATATGGTTTAATTCTCTTGATCCTGGTTGTGTGCGTAGTCCCCAGGATATGATTTATTACTTCTCTGCTAAATATTTCCCTGCTCATAAGAAACAAGCTGCCTTAAGGGATATTGAGGGAGTCCTGGATTAGGGGGTCTCCGGACAGCCAGACTATATCCTTTAGCCGGACTATCGGACTATGAAGGTACGAGATTGAAGACTTCGTCCCGTGTCCGGATGGGACTCTACTTGGCGTGGAAGGCAGGCTAGGCAATACGGATATGTATATCTCCTCCTTTGTAACCGACCTTGTGTAACCCTAGCCCCCTCCGGTGTCTATATAAACCGGAGGGTTTTAGTCCGTAGGACAACATACAATCATACCATAGGCTAGCTTCTAGGGTTTAGCCTCTCCGATCTCGTGGTAGATCAACTCTTGTAATACTCATATCATCAAGAATAAATCAAGCAGGACATAGGGTTTTACCTCCATAAAGAGGGCCCGAACATGGGTAAAACATCGTGTCCCCTGCCTCCTGTTACCATCTGCCTTAGACGCACAGTTCGAGACCCCCTACCCGAGATCCGCCGGTTTTGACACCGACATGCCTCGAGGGCTCGAATACACAAGAGTGAGCGGAAAGGCAAGGTCTCCTGCCTAGGAGTACAAACATAAGTTAAACATGTTTGCCTTAAGAAGGCTAGCACAAACATCAACATGGATCGAAAAGGCAAGGCCTCCTGCCTAGGAGCCTTCTAACTACTCCTGACCGTCGGTGGCCTCCATGTAGTAGTAAGCACCCTCGTGGTAATAGTAGTCGTCAGTGGTGTCTTCTGGCTCCTGGGATCCGTCATCTGGTCGCAACAATCGGGTACGGGGGAAAATAGGTAGCAAAGCAACCGTGAGTACTCATCCAAAGTACTCGCAAGACTTACATCAGATCTAAACTAAGTATGCATTTGTATCAAAGGAATGGGTTGTATCTGTGGACTAAACTGCAGAATGCCAGAAGAGAAGGCGAGAGCCTAGCCTATCAAAGACTAGCATCTTCAAGCAGCTCCAAGCATCTTGCAGCATTCAGAAGAGTATAGAAAGGCATTGAGGGAGTCCTGGATTAGGGGTTCTCCGGATAGCCGGACTATATCCTTTGGCCGGACTATTGGACTATGAAGATACAAGATTGAAGACTTCGTCTCGTGTCCGGATGGGACTTTACTTGGCGTAGAAGGCAATGTAGGCAATACGGATATGCATATCTCCTCCTTTGTAACCGACCTTGTGTAACCCTAGCCCCTCCGGTGTCTATATAAACCAGAGGGTTTTAGTCCGTAGGACAACATACAATCATACCATAGGCTAGCTTCTAGGGTTTAGCCTCTTCGATCTCGTGGTAGATCAACTCTTGTACTACTCATATTATCAAGAACAATCAAGCAGGACGTAGGGTATTACCTCCATCAAGAAGGCCCGAACCTGGGTAAACATCGTGTCCCCCGCCTCCTGTTACCATCCGCCTTAGACGCACAGTTCAGGACCCCCTACCCGAGATCCGCCGGTTTTGACACTGACATTGGTGCTTTCATTGAGACTTCCACTATGCCATCGCTGTAAGGAAGGATGCCTCGTCTCGTTGTTAAAAACAACATTACCGCCGGGGGAGCCCTGGCTGTCGGCCAAACTCTCTGGCTAGGCAGTTTCATCATGACCGCCTGTTCGGCTGCTGCACCGACGATGACTTCTCGGGTCATCGAAAACAACCTCCATGTCGGCTCGGAATTTGCCGAGCAGATGGATTATGGAAAACAAATACCCTTCAAGATGTGCAGAACTTATCGGATTCGCAGGGCGCGTCACGCTTAGCCCGCGGTCCTCGGTAAGGGGAGGGGGGACCTCGGCGCCCTTAAACAGCACCTTCCAGACGTCCTGATGCATCGTGTCAAAGAGCTCGCATAGAGTCTGGTGCTGGGTCGGGTCGAACTCCCATAAGTTGAAAGCCCGTTGTTGACACGGGAGGATCCGGCGGAAGAGCATGACCTGGACTATGTTGACAAGCTTGAGTTTCTTGCTTATCATGTTCCGGATACACTTCTGGAGTCCGTCCAGCTCCAGGACAGGCCCTTCTACTTCCAGGAAGTAAGCCGAATGGGGATTCCGGATCGATAGTCAGAGGCCGCCACCCAGTTGGTGTCGCGCGGCTCGGTGATGTAGAACCACCCCAATTGCCACCCCTTTATGGTCTCCACGAAGGAGCCCTGGAGCCATGTAACATTGGGCATTTTGCCCACCATGGCTCTGCCGCATTCTGCTTGTTGGCCACCTACTACCTTCGGCTTGACATTGAAGGTCTTCAGCCACAGGACGAAGTGGGGCCGGATGCGGAGGAAAGCCTCGCACACGACGATGAACACCGAGATGTTGAGGATGAAATTCGGGGCCAGATCCAGAAAGTCCAGCCCATAATAGAACATAAGGCCGTAGACGAATGGATGGAGGGGAAACCCCAGTCCGCGGACAAAGTGGGGGAGGAAAACCACCCTTTTGTAAGTTTCCGGGGTAGGGACGATCTGCCCCGTAGCTGGCTGCCGGTGCGCGATATCCGTGGCTAAGTATCCGGCCCCACGTAGTTTTTTGATGTGTCCCTCCGTGACGGAGGAGACCATCTACCTGCCTCCCGCTCCGGACATGTTTGGAGAGAGTTGAGAAGAAGGATGTGGACTTGGGCGTTGGAGCTCGAGTGCGCGAGAATGGAGGAAGAAGGCGTGGGTAGAAAAGGTGAAACCTTATCCCTTTATAAGGGCAGACGAAACTATACGCCCCCACCAGCCTGGTAAAACTCGCTTATCCCCCAAGCACCGTAATTGATGGCGCGGTTGGGTTCCCCACGTCCGTATTGATGGGAATCCCGTAACAAGGGGACACGATCTCTGCTTCGACAAGACGTGCCAAGGAAACCGCCTCGCGAAACACGCTGAGATGGGTTATGATAAACGATTCGAATAAAGACCTGGCTGTGGTGTGATGTCACGCTACGGGGTATGTCGGCAGATTAGATTTGTGGAAATATTATTCTCTCTATGGTGGTATGTGGAACTTGTTTTGCAGAGTCGGACACGATCCCCGTGTTCAAAATCTTCTATGAAGTATTCGGAGGAGGAACCCGCCTTGCAATGCCGAAGACAATCTGCGCGCCGGACTCATCGTCATTGAAGCCTGGTTCAGGGGCTACTAAGGGAGTCCTGGATTAGGGGGTATCCAGACAGCCGGATTATATCCTTTGGCCGGACTATTGGACTATGAAGATACAAGATTGAAGACTTCGTCCCGTGTCCGGATGGGACTCTCCTTGGCATCGAAGGCAAGCTTGGCAATACGGATATGTAGATCTCCTTCCTTGTAACCGACTCTGTGTAACCCTAGCCCCCTCTGGTGTCTATATAAACCGGAGGGTTTTAGTCCGTAGGAGAACAGACAATCATACCATAGGCTAGCTTCTAGGGTTTAGCCTCTCTGATCTCATGGTAGATCAACTCTTGTACTACTCATATTATCAAGAACAATTAAGCAGGACATAGGGTTTTACCTCCATCAAGAGGGCCCGAACCTGGGTAAAAATCGTGTCCCCTGCCTCCTGTTACCATCCGCCTAGACGCACAGTTCGGGACCCCCTACCCGAGATCCGCCGGTTTTGACACCGACATTGGTGCTTTCATTGAGAGTTCCACTGTGTCGTCACCATAAGGAAGGATGCCTCATCTCGTTGTTAAAAACAACATTACCGTCGGGGGAGCCCTGGCTGTCGGCCAAACTCTTCGGCTAGGCAGTTTCATCATGACCGCCCGTTCGGCTGCTGCACCGACGATGACTTCTCGGGTCATCGAAAACAGCCTCCACGTCGGCTCGGAATTTGCCGAGCAGATGGATCCAATGGAGCTCTCTTCCCTAAACGAGCTCTTGGATTGCATCGCCACCTTGGGAGTCGCTACGGACTATGATCAGATTGGGCTTAAACCCGATCAAAGGGAGATTCACTCTCCACCGGTCACCCATCATATTGCGGTGGTGGAGGAACAATGCGGCGATTCTTCCTCTATCTTGAGGACTAACTATGTCCGGATTCCTGAGCTCTCCGAGCCGGATACCCGTTTACGGGAGGACATCACCCAAGCCCTGAACCTAGAGTCAGGCAGCGGGCCAAACTTATCGGGCAACATCCCAGAATCCGAACTTCCAAGATTGGAAACTCCTCGACCCCTGGGTCTCAGATCGGGTAAGGGTTCGGACTCAAATCCACCCACCCACCCAGACATAAACAATCTTTCCCACATCAGGCAAGAGCCCCATGAAACAGTACATCATTATTGGGCCAGATTCCTCCTTGTGATGAACAAGGTTAAGGACTGTCGCGAGGAAGACGCGGTCTCATTTTTCTGCAATAATTGCACGGACAAGGAAATCCTTAATGCCTTAAGTCTCCGTGACATATCATGCTTCGCTGACTTGGCGTCCATAGTACGAAAGTACTGTGCGATGGAAAGCGCCTGGAAAACCGAAATGAAATTTTGGGATAATCCGGCTCCAAATATACACCCAGTCCGAAGTAAAAGGTTGCACTATCATAAGACACCCGAGTTAATTATAAAGAAGCAAAAACCCTCTACAGGGCGTGGAACCGTATTGGAAGGATGGCTCAACGGACCCTGCAAAATTCATAGTACAGCGGATACCATACCAACACACAGCCTTAGAGCATGTTGGGTACTCCGGCAGGTGGCCAAAAGTGGTGAGGATCTTCTCATCCTAGATGCCACAGAGCACCATCCCGGGGATAACAATTCAGTACCAACAGTCTTTGAAATCTTCGCATCAAATAATAGGCGCAAGCGAACACTTCGCAGCCTTGCCGAAATCTGCCACGTGGCAGCAATAAATCCATGGAGTGACACGGCTATTACCTTCAATCCCAGTGACGAACCTAAATTCCGAACAGCCCGAGCACCAGCTGCACTCACCAAAGTACTCATGGACAGCCACAGTGGATTGAACCTCATCTATGAGCAAACTCTTCAAAAAATGGAAATAGACTGGAACTGCATTGAGCAAAGCAGCACAACCTTCAGAGGAATCATCCCAAGTTAGGAAGCATGCTGTGTAGGGAAAATCACACTAGATGTGGTATTCGGCATGCCGGAGAACTATAGGTCCGAAGAAATTACATTCCAAATGGCCCCGTTCAGTTGTGGATACCACGCCCTTTTAGGGCCGGAGGCATTCACGATCTTCCAAGCCATACCCCATTATGGGTACATGAAGCTCAAAATGCTCGGGCCCAACGGAATCATCACTCTCGCTAGTGATCCAGACACAACACTCTGCGCCGAAAACAAAACAGCCGCATTGGCCCTCGAGGCATTATCTGAAGCCCTTTCGGCCGAGGAATTAACTGCGCTACACTCCACAGTGGACAGGGATGACGTGATACTTGACAAGAGATCCAAGTCCACCTCCTTTAAACTAGCGGATGAAATAGTCAAATTCCAAGTCCACCCAACGGACCCTACAAAAACAGCCTCCATCAGGGCACAGTTAAACCCCGCCGTGGACGCCGCACTACGAGAGTTCCTGCGCAAGAATTGGGACATATTCGCCTAGCACCCCTCAGACATGCCAGGAATCCCACACAGGCTGGCCGAGCACAGCCTCAATATTTTAAAGGGGTTCAAGCCGGTCAAGCAGACTCTTCGGCGTTTCTCTGAACTTAAGAGACAAGCTATGGGAGAGGAACTAGCCAAGTTATTGGAGGCCGGATTAATTAGAGAAATAAAACACCCGGACTGGCTAGCAAACCTGGTGATGGTACCAAACAAGGACAAATCCTGGTGCCTATGTGTCGATTTCAAGGACCTCAACAAGGCTTGCCCAAAGGATCCCTTCCCCCTCCCCCGCATTGATCAAATTATCGATGCTACCACAGGACACGATTCATTGTGTTTCCTCGGCGCATACTCTAGCTACCACCAAATCAAGATGGCGGAGTCCGACCAAGCCACAACGGCATTCATCACACCATACGACCCCTTCTGTTTCAACACAATGCCTTTTGGGCTCAAAAAGCCGGCGGAACATATCAGTGCATGATTCAGACATGTCTGGAGAAACAGTTCGACAAAACAGTAGAGGCATACGTAGATGATGTGGTCGTCAAAACCAAACACGTCGACTCTCTAATAGACGACTTGAGGCTCACATTCGACAACCTCCGAACATACGACATCAAGCTCAATCCGGAAAAATGCGTTTTCGGCGTACCAGCCGGAAAGCTCCTGGGTTTCATTGTCTCAAGTAGAGGAATTGAAGCAAATCCAGCCAAAATCAAAGCTCTGTCATAGTTAAGCTATCCCAACGGACCTCAAACAAATCAAGAAATTAACCGGACGTGTGGCGGCTCTAAGCCGCTTTATCTCCCGCTTAGGAGTAAAGGCATTACCCCTTTATCGCCTCCTTCGGCACACCGAACACTTCGAGTGGACGGACGCTGCCATAGCCGGATTGGAAGAAATAAAAGCCATACTGGCAACCAACCCAATCCTGGCCACGCCAAACATTGGCGAACCAATGATGTTGTACATTATGGCAACTCATCAGGTTGTAAGCGCAGTGCTCGTCATCGAACGAGAAGCAGGCGTACATAAATTCCCCCTTCAAAAGCTGGTATATTATGTATCCACTGTCCTCACTCCATGCAAATCACAGTACCCACATTATCAAAAGATAGCCTATGCGGGATTCATGGCATCCCGGAAGCTACGACACCACTTTCAAGAGTGTTCAATTACAATAGCCTCGGAAGTGCCACTTAATGATATTATAAACAACCGCGACGCCATGGGCCAGATTGACAAATGGGCCATTGAGCTCCTCCCGTTCGACATAACATATAAACCCCGGCGAGCCATTAAATCGCAAGTATTGGCCGACTTTGTCGCCGAATGGACGGAAGCCGAACTCCCTAAAGAGTACGGCGCATACTCCAATTGGATCATGCACTTCGACGGCTCCAAAATGCTGGCTGGTCTGGGGGCTGGCATCGTCCTAACGTCCCCAACCGGAGATACAGTTCAATACGTACTACAGATACTGTATACAGACTCCAACAACGCAGCCGAATACGACGCCCTGCTACATGGTCTCCGGATGGCAGTTTCCATGGGCATTCAACGCCTGGAGGTGCGCGGGGATTCGAACCTCGCAATATCCCAAATAAAGGGAGACTTCAATGCCAAGGATCTGAAGATGGCGGCCTATCGCAAGGCCGTCCTAAAGATGTCAGCTCGGTTCGAGGGGCTCGAATTTCACCTTGTGGCTCGGGAAAACAATCAGGCGACGGATATCCTCGCCCGCATCGGCGCAAAACGCGATGCGATCCCCCAACATCTTTTTGGAGAGGTTGTTTAAGCCATCCGTGGTATGGAAAGGGGACACCGGTAACAATAGTCCGAACCCGACCAAAATGCTCGATACCGAACACTCTGACATAATCGGAGGCTCTGCCACCAAAATAACACCTTCAGCCCACGTAATAATGGCCATCATCGCCCTATGGATAGAACCATTCCTGGCCTACCTAACTAGGCAGGAACTTTCTGAGGACCAAAATGAGGCACGCTGCATAGTGCGGCGATCTAAAGCCTACAGGGTCCATGAGGGAGAGCTGTATAAAAAAGCACTACCGGAGTCCTTCAAAGGTGCAACTCCGAAGAGGAAGGGCGGAAACTTTTGGCCAAAATTCACGCCGGACTCGGCGGCCACCACGCCGCAGCCCGGGCCCTTCTAAGCAAGGCCTTCCGTACAGGTTTTTATAGGCCGATGGCCCGGGTAGATGCACAGGACTTGGTCCAACGCTGCTTCGGTTGCCAGCTTTTTGCAAACCAAAGCCACATGCCACCCACCACCCTCCAAACAATCCCCATTACCTGGCCCTTCACGGTCTGGGGGCTTGACATGGTTGGACCCCTTAAAGGGGGAACCCATAAGAAAAAATACTTACTGGTCATGGTGGATAAATTCACCAAATGGATAGAAGCCAAACCTGTTAAAACGGCCGAATCCGGACCGGTGATAGACTTCATATCCGGGGTTGTACACCGTTATGGCGTCCCCCACAGCATCATCACTGACAATGGCACGAACTTTACGGCCAACGAGGTAAAACTCTGGTGCAGCAACATGGGCATCAAGCTCGATTATGCTTCTGTCTATCACCCACAAACCAACGGCCAAGTTGAGCGAGCAAATGGTCTTATCATGAGTGGCATCAAACCCGGATTAGTGCGGTCCTTAAGGGAGTCTAACACGCACTTGGTAGAGGAGCTCGACTCCGTACTCTGGGGGCTGCGAACCACGCCGAATCGTACTACCGGATACACACCCTTCTTTATGGTGTACGGTGCAGAGGCGGTTCTGCCCTGCAACATAATTCATGACTCACCTCGAGTGCGCATGTACGAAGAAAGAGAAGCCGAGCTCGATCGGCAGGACAGTATGGACACCCAGGAGGAGGAGCGCGACGTGGCAAAAGCCCGTTCTGCATTCTATCAGCAACAGGCTCGAAGATACCAAAGCAGAGAAGTACGGGCCAAAACTTATAACGTTGGCAAGCTAGTTCTACGCCTGCCGGAGAAGAAAAAGGCCAAGCTCAAGCCCAAATGGGAAGGTCCCTTAATTATTGACCAAGTTCTGGCCGGTGGAGCATACCGTCTGCTGGATGCATCGAATAATCGACTTGAGTCGAACCCATGGAACGCAGCCAGGCTCCGAAGATTCTACGCCTAGTGTTGGACTCTATGTTCGTCTCCTTCCTCTGTCCATTTTTTGCATATACATTATTTGTCCTTTTTCTCTTTCTTTCTTTTATTCTTTCTCAAGGCCTTCAAGGGCCAACTTGTGCCTTGCTTGCACACTATTGACGCGCTAACCGCGCTCATTATACCTGGGGGCTTCTTACACAGAAGCTTAATTATTTATCTGGGCTTCATGCCCCGCGCATGTGTTATTCTTCCGCATGTAGCTTTTCTTTGCCATTATATGCATCAATATGACTTCAGTTTTGGCCAAGCTGGTTGCCTGGCTCTTGTATTTATGCCCTACGTTCCCGATAATTCGGTTAGGGAATAAGGGGAGCACCTCTATGATTGTTACTGCCGGGTCAGCCGGATGTGTACCTCAGACTGGGTGAAGCCGAAAGCTAGCGTTCTTAAGGGAATATTCGGTCGGTGAACAAAAGATGATTTTTATTTATTTTCCATATGTGCCCCCAGATGTTTTTGCCTGCGTATCCTCTCGCAATCCGGACATGCACTTTAGGGCATGCGTACCCAGGGAAAGGAACCCTTAACGGAACTATTCTCCCTAGAAGATGTTTCTTACTACCCATGTAAATAACATAACTAGTTGGGTACTTGTCTGTTCAAGCACTAATGACCCCTACGCCTGGTTTCCACGCATAGCCCGGTTCTTATATAACTGAGCGGGTATTCGGATACACTCCGGACTATCGGGTCACGAGGTTGAAGCGAAAAGGTCCGCCATGGCAAATGATTTACAATCCGGCTAGAAGGCATTATACATGTCACTTTAATTACATAGTCATGTAGACTGACTAAATTCCTCTTCTATACCTTCCAACAGGCTATCTAGCTTAAAATATTGTTGGGAATACTTTGCGGCTAATTCTACTTGCCCATACACTAAGCTAACGGGGATCTCTTTCCCATCGGGCCCCACAGGTCCGACCTCGGCCATGTGGTTTGGGTCAGCCTTGGTATACCGCGTCTTCACCATGGCCCAGGCTTCCCTGGCACCTTGACGGCAGGCCGATATCTTCCATAATCGGAAGCACCGCCGTGCTCCCTTGAGCTTCTCCGCAAGCTCTCCAATGCCTGCTGGGAGGGAGACGGATGGCCATAAGGCCTGGGCAATACCTTGCATCACCTGCCGAACTTGTTCGTGCAGTTGTGAGAGCTCGGGTAGAAGATCACCCGCAGACCCGGGCATCTCCTCCATGGGACGACCCGTCAGCATACCTGCAGACATAACTCTGTTAGACGGCTTCTCCGTCGCACCCTTTTAAGGGTTCATTCAAGCACTTACTGAAAATGCCGCGTCGAAGCTACTTATTCTCCTTCTCAGAGTCCGCAAGCTGAGCTCGAACATCTTTCAGTTCCACGCTCAGCTTGGTATTGGCGTCTTGGAGATTGTTTTTCTCCCGCCTGACCTTAGTCAGCATGCGATCGCCAACCTTTAGCTGTCGTACGACATGCTGGTCCTCCGGATTCTCTCCGGAGTCATCTGCAACATCTATTGTTAGATCTGCAGCCATGTCGCATGCTATATCGTACCTATCATTCTTTGAAAGAAAATGTTACCAGCTGGGGACTTTTCATTTTCCTTCAATGCGGCAATGGCGGCCCGAAGTTGGGTCTTGCATTCCTCCAGCTCCTGTGACAGTCGAGTATTCTTCTCTGTAAGAACCTGCACAATAAATGATCCTTAAATCAGTTGTGCCAACTGTTTCAAGTCTCAGGGGCTACTGATACATATAATCGTCAGATTTGCTTACCCGTACATCCCTTACATACTGGTCCTTGGCTTTTGCTAGACCATTTTGAGCAGCACGGAGGTACGCGTCTCCAGAATTGAAGGCATCAAATGCCTCTGGTCAGAAGCAAGCGTCACGGAGTACGGCCCGGTGACGCCTATGATTCATGGCACTCTCCACTTCTGAATTTGTAGCGGACAGTCTATCCGCATCCTCTATAGGAGGAGTATCTGGTGTCCTCCCCATGTCGGCTTCGGCCTCTATGTCTGGCCCTGGAGCCCGACTGGTGGAAGCATGATCGGCAGCCTCGTCGGACATATTCCGGGGAGCGTTTTTTCTATTAAAGAAACATGGACGTCATTACATTTAGAGAAAGACGACAACCACGGAGCGGGGTTTTTTGTCATACCTCTGCGCCGGCGTCTCCTTCCTGACCGCCTTCCTTTTTGGCCTACCCGGCCTCGGTGCCTCTTGTTGGCGAGTTGCTACGGGTTCGGCACGGCGTCCCGAATACCTTCCCTATAAAACACCATATGTATATGGTAGGTGAAGTGTCTAAAAGGGGATCCTAGTTTTTGGAGTTGGGATTTTGGGTTTTTCTTACGTGCGACGCAGGGAGCAGTCCGGGATACTCGGCTGTAATGGCCACCATGGCGTCATCACAGCTCAATTGATAGAACTGCATGTCTATCAGCTCCACGAATATGTCCGGATCTTCTTAGAGTCCGGGACCGAGGGCCCGGTCAGGGTCCTCTGGTTGTGGAGATGGGCTGTTGACCTCCCTTACGGCTTTTCGCAGTTCTTGCCGTAAAATGGCAAGGTGAGTACCTACGACAAAGAATGCGGGAAGAATGGGAGTAAGGAGATACAACTCACCCAGCTTGGAGGGTTGTACATGGAGAATCCTTCCCGTGGCTTGATGTGGATGAACTCCTCTTCCTCTCCCTTGAACAACTCGGACAGAATTTTTGCTAAGGCAGCAGCGGTGTCCGGACCCTTACGCCCGCAACGGGTGGCATCATCTTCCCCGTTAAAACACCACAGGGGTGCCCTCGATATTGAAGTGGCTACACTCCCCGTGTTATGCATTTTGACATAACCTCGATTACTGTCAAACCCGATTGAGTCAGCGCTTTAATCCGATTCATTAGGTAAAGGACTTCTTCGTTGTCTTCCTCCTAGGGTCTCCGTGGGCGCCAGCTTCGGCATTTCTTCAGAGGAGCATTGTTGAACTCAGGAAGACCCCGCCGAACAGGGTCCGGAAGGGGGACGTCCTCCATATAAAACCATTCCGAAGGCCAGTCTTCGGACGTCTTCTTCGGAGTACCGGACAGGTATCCGGTTTCAGCGATGCGCCATATTTCGGCTCCGCCCACTTGATTAAGTGACCCCTTCTGTGTGCGGGGGACGAGGCAAAATAACCTTTTCCACAGCTCGAAATGAGCCTCGCAGCCCAGGAATAACTCGCAAAGGGCAACGTAGCCGGCAATGTGTAATATGGAAGCAGGGATGAGATTATGGAGTTGGAGGCCGTAAAACTCCAGGAGCCCGCGGAGGAACGGATGAATTGGAAATCCGAGTCCCCTTAATAAGTAAGGAACAAGGCACACCCGCTCCCCGTAGAGGTGCTGGGGAAGCTCTCCGCTTGCTCCCCGCCATCGTAGGTGGCGAGACCGGCTCGGACGGGAACCATATGCGCTGGAGGGAGAAATCCCTGAGTCTGCAGTTTGATTAATCGACTGTGTGAGACAAAAACACCTCTGCCAATCACTTGGATTAGGGCTACGGGGGCGAGAGGAGGAGCCGCGGTGGTCGGCCATGTTGGAGTGGATTTTTCTGAAGCGCGCTCCGATGGATTCTCGCTGTGGGAGGATGGTATGGATTGGATCTAAGAATCCCATCCCTTTAATAGACAATTTATTTATCTGGCTAGGGGGGCGAATGTAAAAACACCCTGGCTCCTCGTATTCATTCGACGCGTGGAAGATAGCCCTTATTGGGCGCAGAAGCCAAGAAGTCCAACATTTATGGTGCCGGACACTACTTAACGAACATTCAAAATTTGGAGAAGAACCCGCCTTGCAATGCCGAAGACAATACCGCGTGTCAGACTTGACGTCATTGAAGCCTGGTTCGGGGGCTACTGAGGGAGTCCTGGATTAGGGGGTCTCCGGACAGCCGGACTGTTGGACTATGAAGATACAAGATTGAAGACTTCGTCTAGCGTCCGGATGGGACTTTACTTGGCGTAGAAGGCAAGCTAGGAAATATGGATATGCATATCTCCTCCTTTGTAACCGACCTTGTGTAAGCCTAGCCCCCTCCGGTGTCTATATAAACCGGAGGGTTTTAGTTCATAGGACTATCGGGGAACGTAGTAATTTCAAAAAAATTCCTATGCACACGCATGATCATGGTGATGCATAGCAACGAGAGGGGAGAGTGTTGTCTACGTACCCTCGTAGACCGGCAACGGAAACGTTGACACAACATAGAGGAAGTAGTCGTACGTGTTCCCGATCCGACCGATCCAAGTACCGAACATACGGCACCTCTGAGTTCTGCACACATTCAACTCGGTGACGTCCCTCGAGCTCCGATCCAGCCGAGTGTTGAGGGAGTGTTTTGTCAACACGACGGCGTGATGACGGTAATGATGTTCTACCGATGCAGGGCTTTGCCTAAGCACCGCTACGATATGACCGAGGTGGAATATGGTGGAAGGGGGCACCGCACACGGCTAAGGAACGGTCACGAAGATCAACTTGTGTGGCATGGGGTGCCCCCTTGCCCCCGTATATAAAGGAGGGAGAGGGGGAGGTGCGGCCGGCCCTAGGGGAGCGCCTGGAGGAGTCCTACTCCCACCGGGAGTAGGACTCTCCCCCTCTTGCCTTGTTGGAGAAGGAAAGGGGAAGGGGGAAAGAGGAAAGGGGGGCGCCCCCCTTCCTTGTCCTGTTCGGACTAAGGGGGGAGGGGGCGCACGGCCTGCCCTGGCCGGCCCTTCTATTCTCCCTTAGGGCCCATGTAGTCCCATTAACCCCCGGGGGGGTTCCGGTAACCCCCCGGAACTCTGGTAAAATCCCGATTTCACCCCGAACGTTTCCGATATCCAAATATAGGCTTCCAATATATCAATCTTTATGTCTCGACCATTTAGAGACTCCTTGTCATGTTCGTCATCACATCCGGGACTCCAAACAACCTTCGGTACATCAAAACACAAAAACCCTAATTACGATCGTCACCGAACTTTAAGCGTGCGGACCCTACGGGTTTGAGAACTATGTAGACATGACCGAGACACGTCTCTGGTTAATAACCAATAGCGGAACCTGGATGCTCATATTGGCTCCTACATATTCTACGAAGATATTTATCGGTCAGGCCGCATAACAACATGCGTTGTTCCCTTTGTCATCGGTATGTTACTTGCCCGAGATTCGATCGTCGGTATCTCAATACCTAGTTCAATCTCATTACCGGCAAGTCTCTTTACTCGTTCCGTAATACATCATCCCGCAACTAACTTATTAGTTGCAATGCTTGCAAGGCTTGAGTGATGTGCATTACCGAGAGGCCCAGAGATACCTCTCCAACAATCGGAGTGACAAATCCTAATCTCGAAATACGCCAACCAAACAAGTACCTTTGGAGACACCTGTGGAGCACCTTTATAATCACCCAGTTACGTTGTGACGTTTGGTAGCACACAAAGTGTTCCTCCGGTAAATGGGAGTTGCATAATATCATAGTCATAGGAACATGTATAAGTTATGAAGAAAGCAATAGCAACAAACTAGACGATCAAGTGCTAAGCTAACGGAATGGGTCAAGTCAATCACATCATTCTCCTAATGATGTGATCCCGTTAAGCAAATGACAACTCATGTCTATGGCTAGGAAACAAAACCATCTTTGATCAATGAGCTAGTCAAGTAGAGGCATACTAGTGACACTCTGTTTGTCTATGTATTCACACATGTATTATGTTTCCGGTTAATACAATTCTAGCATGAATAATAAACATTTATCATGATATAAGGAAATAAATAATAACTTTTATTATTGCCTCTAGGGCATATTTCCTTTAGTCTCCCACTTGCACTAGAGTCAATAATCTAGATTACACAGTAATGATTCTAACACTCATGGACCCTTGGTGTTGATCATGTTTTGCTTGTGGAAGAGGCTTAGTCAGCAGGTCTGCAACATTAAGATCTGTATGTATCTTGCAAATTTATATGTCTCCCACTTGGACTAAATCCCGAATGGAATTGAAGCGTCTCTTGATGTGCTTGGTTCTCTTGTGAAATCCGGATTCCTTTGCCAAGGCAATTGCACCAGTATTGTCACAAAAGATTTTCATTGGACCCGATGCACTAGGTATGACACCTAGATCGGATATGAACTCCTTCATCCAGACTCCTTCATTTGCTGCTTCCGAAGCAGCTATGTACTCTGCTTCACATGTAGATCCTGCCACGACGCTTTGTTTAGAACTGCACCAACTGACAGCTCCACTGTTCAATGTAAACACGTATCCGGTTTGCGATTTAGAATCGTCCGGATTAGTGTCAAAGCTTGCATCAATGTAACCATTTACGATGAGCTCTTTGTCACCTCCATATACGAGAAACATATCCTTAGTCCTTTTCAGGTATTTCAGGATGTTCTTGACCGCTGTCCAGTGATCCACTCCTGGATTACTTTGGTACCTCCCTGCTAGACTTATAGCAAGGCACACATCAGGTCTGGTACATAGCATTGCATACATGATAGAGCCTATGGATGAAGCATATGGAACATCTTTCATTTTCTCTCTATCTTCTGCGGTGGTCGGACATTGAGTCTTACTCAACTTCACACCTTGTAACACAGGCAAGAACCCTTTATTTGCTCGATCCATTTTGAACTTCTTCAAAATTTTGTCAAGGTATGTGCTTTGTGAAAGTCCATTAAGCGTCTTGATCTATCTCTATAGATCTTAATGCCCAATATGTAAGCAGCTTCATCGAGGTCTTTCATTGAAAAACTCTTATTCAAGTATCTATTTATGCTATCCAGAAATTCTATATCATTTCCAATCAATAATATGTCATCCACATATAATATCAGAAATGCTACAGAGCTCCCACTCACTTTCTTGTAAATACAGGCTTCTCGAAAAGTCTGTACAAAACCAAATGCTTTGATCAAACTATCAAAGCATTTATTCCAACTCCGAGAGGCTTGCACCAGTCCATAAATGGATCGCTGGAGCTTGCACACTTTGTTAGCTCCCTTTGTATCGACAAAACCTTCTGGGTGCATCATATACAACTCTTCTTCCAGAAATCCATTCAGGAATGCAGTTTTGACATCCATCTGCCAAATTTCATAATCATAAAATGCGGCAATCGCTAACATGATTCGGACAGACTTAAGCATCACTACGGGTGAGAAGGTCTCATCGTAGTCAATCCCTTGAACTTGTCGAAAACCTTTCGCAACAAGTCGAGCTTTGTAGACAGTAACATTACCGTCAGCGTCAGTCTTCTTCTTGAAGATCCATTTATTCTCAATTGCTTGCCGATCAATGGGCAAGTCAACCAAAGTCCACACTTTGTTCTCATACATGGATCCCATCTCAGATTTCATGGCTTCTAGCCATTTTGCGGCATCTAGGCTCACCATCGCTTCTTCATAGTTCGTAGGTTCATCATGATCTAGTAGCATGACTTCCAGAATAGGATTACCGTACCACTCTGGTGCGGATCTTACTCTGGTTGATCTATGAGGTTTGGTAGTAACTTGATCTGAAGTTTCATGATCGTTATCATTAGCTTCCTCACTAATTGGTATAGGTGTCACAGAAACCGGTTTCTGTGATGTACTACTTTCCAATAAGGGAGCAGGTACAGTTACCTCATCTAGTTCTACTTTCCTCCCACTCATTTCTTTCGAGAGAAACTCCTTCTCTAGAAAAACTCCGAATTTAGCAACAAAAGTCTTGCCTTCAGATCTGTGATAGAAGGTGTACCCAACAGTCTCCTTTGTGTATCCTATGAAGACACATTTCTCCGATTTGGGTTCGAGCTTATCAGGTTGAAGCTTTTTCACATAAGCATCACAGCCCCAAACTTTCAGAAACGACAACTTTGGTTTCTTGCCAAACCATAGTTCATAAGGCGTCGTCTCAATGGATTTTGATGGTGCCCTATTTAACGTGAATGCGGCCGTCTCTAAAGCATAACCCCAAAACGATAGCGGTAAATCTGTAAGAGACATCATAGATCGCACCATATCTAGTAAAGTACGATTACGACGTTCGGACACACCATTACGCTGTGGTGTTCCGGGTGGCGTGAGTTGCGAAACTATTCTGCTTTGTTTCAAATGTAGACCAAACTCGTAACTCAAATATTCTCCTCCACGATTAGATCGTAGAAACTTTATTTTCTTGTTACGATGATTTTCAACTTCACTCTGAAATTCTTTGAACTTTTCAAATGTTTTAGACTTATGCTTCATTAAGTAGATATACCCATATCTTCTTAAATCATCTGTGAAGGTGAGAAAATAACGATATCCGCCACGAGCCTCAACACTCATTGGACTACATACATCTGTATGTATGATTTCCAACAAATTTGTTGCTCTCTCCATAGTACCGGAGAACGGCGTTTTAGTCATCTTGCCCACGAGGCACGGTTCGCAAGTACCAAGTGATTCATAATCAAGTGGTTCCAAAAGTCTATCAGTATGGAGTTTCTTCATGCGCTTTACACCGATATGACCTAAACGGCAGTGCCACAAATAAGTTGCACTATCATTATCAACTCTGCATCTTTTGGTTTCAACATTATAAATATGTGTATCACTACTATCGAGATTCATCAAAAATAGACCACTCTTCAAGGGTGCATGACCATAAAATATATTACTCATATAAATAGAACAACCATTATTCTCTGATTTAAATGAATAACTGTCTCGCATCAAACAAGATCCAGATATAATGTTCATGCTCAACGCTGGCACCAAATAACAATTATTTAGGTCTAATACTAATCCCGAAGGTAGATGTAGTGGTAGCGTGCCAACCGCGATCACATCGACTTTGGAACCATTTCCCACGCGCATCGTCACCTCGTCCTTAGCCAATCTTCGCTTAATCCCTAGCCCCTGTTTCGAGTTGCAAATGTTAGCAACAGAACCAGTATCAAATACCCAGGTGCTACTGCGAGCATTAGTAAGGTACACATCAATAACTTCTATATCACATATACCTTTGTTCACTTTGCCATCCTTCTTATCCGCCAAATACTTGGGGCAGTTCCGCTTCCAGTGACCAGTCTGCTTGAAGTAGAAGCACTCAGTCTCAGGCTTAGGTCCAGACTTGGGTTTCTTCTCCTGAGCAGCAACTTGTTTGTTGTTCTTCTTGAAGTTCCCCTTCTTCTTCCATTTGCCCTTTTTCTTGAAACTGGTGGTCTTATTGACCATCAACACTTGATGCTCCTTCTTGATTTCTACCTCCGCGGCTTTTAGCATCACGAAGAGCTCGGGAATAGTCTTATTCATCCCATGCAAATTATAGATCATCACGAAGCTTTTGTAGCTTGGTGGCAGTGATTGAAGAACTCTGTCAATGACACTATCAACCGGAAGATTAACTCCCAGTTGTGTCAAGTGATTATGATACCCAGACATTTTGAGTATACGTTCACTGACAGAACTATTCTCCTCCATCTTGCAGCTATAGAACTTATTGGAGACTTCATATCTCTCAATCCGGGCATTTGCTTGAAATATTAACTTCAACTCCCGAAACATCTCATATGCTCCATGACGTTCAAAACGTCATTGAAGACCCGGTTCTAAGTCGTAAAGCATGGCACACTGAACTATCGAGTAGTCATCAGCTTTGCTCTGCCAGACGTTCATAACATCTACTGTTGCTCCTGCAGCAGGCTTGGCACTTAGCGGTGCTTCCAGGAAGTAATTCTTCTGTGCAGCAATGAGGATAATCCTCAAGTTACGGACCCAGTCCATGTAATTGCTACCATTATCTTTCAACATTGTTTTCTCAAGGAACGCATTAAAATTCAACGGAACAACAGCACGGGCCATCTATCTACAATCAAACATAAACAAGCAAGATACTATCAGGTACTAAGTTCATAATAAATTTAAGTTCAATTAATCATATTACTTAAGAACTCCCACTTAGAAAGATATCCCTCTAATCCTCTAAGTGATCATGTGTTACAAATCAACTAAACCATGTCCGATCATCACGTGAGATGGAGTAGTATCAATGGTGAACATCAATATGTTGATCATATCTACTATATGATTCACGCTTGACCTTTCGGTCTTCGTGTTCTGAGGCCATATCTGTTATATGCTAGGCTCGTCAAGTTTTAACCTGAGTATTCCGCGTGTGCAACTGTTTTGCACCCGTTGTATTTGAGCGTAGAGCCTATCACACCCGATCATCACGTGGTGTCTCAGCACGAAGAACTTTCGCAACGGTGCATACTCAGGCAGAACACTTACTTTGATAATTTAGTGAGGGATCATCTTATAATGCCACCGTCAATCAAAGCAAGATAAGATGCATAAAAGATAAACATCACATGCAATCAATATAAGTGATTTGATATGGCCATCATCATCTTGTACTTGTGATCTCCATCTCCGAAGTACCGTCATGATCACCATCGTCACCGGCGCGACACCTTGATCTCCATCGTAGCATCGTTGTCATCTCGCCAATCTTATGCTTCCACGACTATCGCTACTGCTTAGTGATAAAGTAAAGCATTACAGCGCGATTGTATTGCACACAATAAAGCGACAACCATATGGCTCCTGCCAGTTGCTGATAACTCGGTTACAAAACATGATCATCTCATACAATAAAATTTAGCATCATGTCTTGACCATATCACATCACAACATGCCCTGCAAAAACAAGTTAGACGTCCTCTACTTTGTTGTTGCAAGTTTTACGTGGCTGTTACGGGCTTAGCAAGAACCGTTCTTACCTACGCATCAAAACCACAATGATAGTTTGTCAAGTTGCTGATGTTTTAACCTTCGCAAGGACCGGGCGTAGCCACACTCGGTTCAACTAAAGTTGGAGAAACTGACACCCGCCAGCCGCCTGTGAGCAAAGCACGTCGGTAGAACCAGTCTCGCGTAAGCGTACGCGTAATGTCGGTCCGGGCCGCTTCATCCAACAATACCGCCGAACCAAAGTATGACATGCTGGTAAGCAGTATGACTTATATCGCCCACAACTCACTTGTGTTCGACTCGTGCATAACATCAACACATAAAACCAGGCTCGGATGCCACTATCGGGGAACGTAGTAATTTCAAAAAAAATCCTACGCACACGCATGATCATGGTGATGCATAGCAACGAGAGGGGAGAGTGTTGTCTACGTACCCTCGTAGACCAGCAACGGAAGCGTTGACACAACATAGAGGAAGTAGTCGTACGTCTTCCCGATCCGACCGATCCAAGTACCGAACGTATGGCACCTCCGAGTTCTGCACACGTTCAACTCGGTGACGTCCCTCGAGCTCCAATCCAGCCGAGTGTTGAGGGAGAGTTTTGTCAGCATGATGGCATGATGACGGTGATGATGTTCTAACGATGCAGGGCTTCGCCTAAGCACCGCTACGATATGACCGAGGTGGAATATGGTGGAAGGGGGCACCGCACACGGCTAAGGAACGATCATGAAGATCAACTTGTGTGTCCTGGGGTGCCCCCTTGCCCCCATATATAAAGGAGGTAGAGGGGGTGCGGCCGGCCCTAGGGGTGCGCCTGGAGGAGTCCTACTCCCACCGGGAGTAGGACTCTCCCCCTCTTGCCTTGTTGGAGAAGGAAAGGGGAAGGGGGAAAGGGGAAAGGGGGGCGCCCCCCTTCCTTGTACTATTCAGACTAAGGGGGGAAGGGGGCGTGCGGCCTGCCCTGGCCAGCCCTTCTCTTCTCCATTAGGGTCCATGTAGTCCCATTAACCCCCGGGGGGGTTCCGGTAACCCCCCGCTACTCCGGTAAAACCCCGATTTCACCCGGAACGTTTCCGATATCCAAATATAGGCGTCCAATATATCAATATTTATGTCTCGACCATTTCGAGACTCCTCGTAATGTCCATGATCACATCCGGGACTCTGAACAACCTTCGGTACATCAAAACACAAAAACCCTAATTACGATCGTCACCGAACTTTAAGCGTGCAGACCCTACGGGTTCGAGAACTATGTAGACATGACCGAGACACGTCTCCGGTCAATAACCAATAGCGGAACCTGGATGCTCATATTCGCTCCTACATATTCTATGAAGATCTTTATCGGTCAGACCGCTAACAACATACGTTGTTCCCTTTGTCATCGGTATGTTACTTGCCCGAGATTCGATCGTCAGTATCTCAATACCTAGTTCAATCTCGTTACCGGCAAGTCTCTTTACTCGTTCCGTAATACAACATCCCGCAACTAACTTATTAGTTGCAATGCTTGCAAGGCTTGAGTGATGTACATTACCAAGAGGGCCCAGAGATACCTCTCCGACAATCGGAGTGACAAATCCTAATCTCGAAATATGCCAACCCAACAAGTACCTTTGGAGACACCTGTAGAGCACCTTTATAATCACCCAGTTACGTTGTGACGTTTGGTAGCACACAAAGTGTTCCTCCGATAAACAGGAGTTGCATAATCTCATAGTCATAGGAACATGTATAAGTTATGAAGAAAGCAATAGCAACAAACTAGACGATCAAGTGCTAAGCTAACGGAATGGGTCAAGTCAATCACATCATTCTCCTAATGATGTGATCCCGTTAATCAAATGACAACTCATGTCTATGGCTAGGAAACATAACCATCTTTGATCAACGAGCTAGTCAAGTAGAGGCATACTAGTGACACTCTGTTTGTCTATGTATTCACACATGTATTATGTTTCCGGTTAATACAATTCTAGCATGAATAATAAACATTTATCATGATATAAGGAAATAAATAATAACTTTTATTATTGCCTCTAGGGCATATTTCCTTCAAGGACAACATACAATCATACCATAGGCTAGCTTCTAGGGTTTAGCCTCTTCGATCTCATGGTAGATCAACTCTTGTACTACTCATATTATCAAGAACAATCAAGCAGGATGTAGGGTATTACCTCCATCAAGAGGGCCCGAACCTGGGTAAACATCGTGTCCCCCGCCTCCTGTTACCATCCGCCTTAGACGCACAGTTCGGGACCCCCTACCAGAGATCCACCGGTTTTGACACCGACAGGCATATTATAATATTAGTAAGTATGTTGTAACATGCCCAGAGATCACTTCCTCTACTCCCTGCGAGAAAACAATCCCGGAGCCATCATTTGCATTACATGCCTCAGCATCAAGTTCTAGTTGTATCGATCGGGATACAACTCCGAGCGTCCGTTACCATGGACCCGGCTATTCGAATAGATAGAATTCTTCCCTGCATGGGTGCACCAACTTACCCAACACGCTCGATCAACTCCGGCCGGACACACGATCAGGTCATGACCGGCCTCGGCCGATCAACACACCGTAGTCCTAGCTAGGCTCAACAGAGATGCTGATACGTCTCCAACGTATCTATAATTTTTTATTGTCCCATGCTATTATATTATAAACCTTGGATATTTTATATGCATTAATATGCTATTTTATATGATTTTTGGGACTAACCTATTAACCTAGAGCCCAGTGCCAGTCTCTGTTTTTTCCTTGTTTTTATGTATCGCGGAAAAGGAAAATCAAACGGAGTCCAATTGACCGGAAACTTCACGGAGATCATTCTTGAACTAGAAGAAGCCCACGGAGTACCGGAGGTGGGCCAGAAGAGTCCCGAGGCCACCACGAGGGTGGGGGTGCGCCCCCTGCCTCATGGCCGCCTCGGGAACTGAAGGAAATATGCCCTAGAGGCAATAATAAAGTTATTATTTATTTCCTTATATCATGATAAATGTTTATTGTTCATGCTAGAATTGTATTAACCGGAAACATGATACATGTGTGAATACATAGACAAAACAGATTGTCACTAGTATGCCTCTACTTGACTAGCTCGTTAATCAAAGATGGTTATGTTTCCTAGCCATAGACAAAGAGTTGTCATTTGATTAACAAGCTCACATCATTAGGAGAATGATGTGATTGACTTGACCCATTTCGTTAGATTAGCACTTGATCATTTAGTTTGTTGCTATTGCTTTTCTTCATGACTTATACATGTTCCTATGACTATGAGATTATTCAACTCCTGTTTACCGGAGGAAAACTTTGTGTGCTACCAAACGTCACAACGTAACTGGGTGATTATAAAGGTGCTCTACAGGTGTCTCCGAAGGTACTTGTTGGGTTGGCGTATTTCGAGATTAGGATTTGTCACTCCGATTGTCGGAGAGGTATCTCTAGGCCCACTCGGTAATACACATCACATAAGCCTTGCAAGCATTGCAATTAATGAGTTGGTTGCGGGATGATGTGCTACGGAACGAGTAAAAAGACTTGCCGGTAACGAGATTGAACTAGGTATTGAGATACCGACGATCGAATCTCGGGCAAGTAACATACCGATGACAAAGGGAATAATGTATGTTGTTATGCGGTCCGACCGATAAAGATCTTCGTAGATTATATAGGAGCCAATATGGTCATCCAGGTTCCGCTATTGGTTATTGACCAGAGAGGTGTCTCGGTCATGTCTACATAGTTCTCGAACCCGTAGGGTCGGCATGCTTAACGTTCGTTGACGATATAGTACTACTAGTAAAAATGCCTGTGCGTTGCACCGGACAAAAAAAGGCGATACAAAGCAATATCATTAAGCACCAATTATTATATCCAATAACAAAAGAGTATGTGTGTTGCACCGTGGGACGTTTGTGCTTCGCTGCAGAGAAAACACCGCAATTTTTTTCCGAAAAACCTGCTCTGGTAGTTGCAAAGAATTCAGTACATAGCAAGATAGGTACACGCCTGCAGGAAAGTATCTAAAACTGAAAGAAGAAAAGCAGCGAGGATGTACGCAACATGTTCCCCAAGCAGGGTCTCCACCTTACCACCAGGAAAGAAGAATCCCTGGTCCTCTCAGTCTTTCAAGTTTCGTCCGACTCTTTCTTCCCCGAGGTCACACCTGCATCCATTTTCTATCAAAAGGGCAACCTGGTGCATGTAGCTCCCGCTTGCGCAGGGTCCAGGGAAGGGTCCGATCACTTTGGGTCTATAGTACGCAGCCTTTCCCTACATTTCTGTAAGAGGCTGTTTCCAGGACTTGAACCCATGACCTCATGGTCACAAGGCAGCAGCTTTACTACTGCGCCAAGGCTCCCCTGCATCCATTTTCTATCAATTTACAGAAAATGGAACATCCTTTTTATCTAGTACCAATTTACAGAGAACGAAAGTATGCTACTTTCGAACACTTCCTGCAAGAACTCTTCCACAGCATAGCCATGATCAGTACACCAATCTAATACTGAAACTTATTCATACATGTGTCAATCTGTGCGACTCAAACAACAATCATGTACATGTATTAGTTCTAATTTCACTTGCTAGGATCAGAGGTAACTAACCAGCAAGAGTTATTACAGTATCTTGAAATGAAGCATTGCTAGCCCCTACAATCAAATTTGTCGACATCCATAGAGCATATATTGTCGATAAATACTCTGATTTTCTCCAGGGATTAAATTTTTTATGTAATAAATTGTTGATTCATCATGGTCCAGCATAAAAAAGAAGTGGTAGTTATAATCTGTTATCTAATAAAGTGGTTCAGGGTGTCAAACACAATATGAATTTTGAAACAGTTTCATTGCGCAGGAGCAGATGGCCTGCAGTTATGTTTGTGAAATTTACTGGCCAGAGAAAAAAATGTGAAATACCAAATTCTAAACAGCTCGGCATCAGGAGAGGCAGCACCTCATCATATATTGGGTCTTTAACAAAATCAAAGACATAGTAAGAGTATTCCTGAGCTCCTAGTCATACATACTTGAGCTAGCTAATAGTGACATATTACTACATCTATGTGAACCTTTATTATCCTACTCTGCTTTTCTTGATCCTCTGCTTTGCTATAAAGCTCAGATTTGGTAACTTAACCCTGAACTTCTAAAACATGCTTTCATTTTCCAAAAAAAGAAGTAAATTTCTTTGGCATGATCAAGCCAAATCAACCTCATCCGTCTTGGCCCCTAGCTCAAATGATATAAAGCTGAGGCAACTAACATTTTTCCAGTTTGTAATGAGATTACGGTCTGCATAATCCTGGTCCAGGCAAAATTCATACAGCTCCTTAGATATATCCTTCCTTCTTCTATAGAAAAGATCATAAATGTAACGGCTTCTTGGATGAGAAATGCGGAAAATTGGCCAGAGTGCTTCACACTTTCCCTGTATGACCAAGGGTAACATCTGAATTCCTCAAATTAGTGTATATTCTACAGACTTGATTCCCCCCTAAAAACATACATCCACGCCTCTAGACTTCTTTCTTCTCTGAAAAATCTGAAAACATACCAAGATCTGATTATAGAATAAAATTTAATGATCCATTAAACTTGAAATCCGTACGAATATACATGAAAAAAACTGAAATCTCCATTGTTGATTTCTAACAGCACGAAATTTGAGTCACACCTCAAATCTTCAGGCAAAGGTAGTCTGTTGTAGGCACAATCATAAATTAGCTAGAACCCTGTCATGCAAACTACCAACAGAAAATTGACTTCGTTTATCAATTGGAGGCTTACTGGATTCAATATCCATCTAATATCCACAAAAGATGAGGTTGCTGGGGAGTTCTCCGTGAATCAGAGCCTGCTCCAAAGCCTATTGTGCAGTGATCCTATGATCGGACAGAAAGGTACATTCTATAATATGTATTATTAGAGAACTGATAGACTGTTCATTTTTCTCAAATGCAATGAATTTTTCAACCATTACCAACGTGCAGACCTTTGATGATTCAACTCACATTAACCATGTAAAAATTCAGAGCAGTGGGGTACCTTGTTGTCGACCATCAGAGAAACTTCCAGTTATGCCTCACCGGCCACAATGTCCACATGTAGAACCCAATGGGAGCACTCTCTCCGTTCATACTTGGAACACGCTGTGCTTGTGTTGATAGACATCGTAAAAAGAAGCACCAGACAGTGCACTCACAAACCTAGAAACTGACATCGATGACTCGGCAGAACATGTGGTGAAGCCCGCGCTCACCGCTTCCCAATGTGTTTGAGGTGGCCCTCCTCCACCACAAGACGGTTGTGTCAGATGGCATTGGAGCGGTACGCTACGGCCACAGCGGCTGGAGGTGGAAGGTTGCCGTCACCACCGTGGTGGGAGTGACGCCTCAATCAGTCACTAACAACAAAATCAAGGTGAAATTGTCCTGAAAAAAGAAAACAAAAGCAAATGAATCCAGTGCCCTGGCTACATTTAGATAAATAGCTATCCAAATTTAAATGTAGTAGTCATACAGAAGAGCAACCGAACTCGCATTTGCTCCATACTGACTTTTGCTTGTCTATGTATTGCACACCGTCGGCCAATTCCCCTTATGCAGCTGCACCTAAGCATCCGAACAAACACAAATCCTGCAAAAAAAACTGAGAATTTATTGATTGAGTATATGAAATTGCACAAAACGCAAGTTGAATCCTAAAAAAATAGGATTATCATTGAGACAATACATAAGCATGTACTGTATGTGCACCATAGATTCAGGATGAATAACAAGAAGAGATTAGCATGATGGTTGAGGGAGCTATGGGCTTGCTGCTCCATGCCACGCTCACCCCCGATGAGGAGTCGTGGGAATGCCATCCTCCAACCCCAGCCGCCGGGTGATCTGGAAGTCTCGCACCACACTAGCGGGGCCGCGGCTGTCCGCCAGCAGCACAGCGAGCCCCATGATGAGGCATACATTGAGGAAGCTGCAGCTTTGCTTGCGTCTGAGGCGCCTTCACCCACGGCGAACTGGGCGACGCCAGCAACTTCGTGACGCCGCGGCCGGCGTCCTATTGGATGATGTAGTTCGGGCGGCATCCATTGGAGGGGTTGGGTTGCGACGGGGGCGGCGAGCGGGGAGAGGTGTGACCGTGGAGGCGGGGATGTCCAGCGGGCTGACACGCGAACGCGGCGGCGAGCGGGCTGAGGTGCTGCCGTGGCGGCGAGGGGGCTGAGGTGTGGCGGCGGCGAGGGCTCGGCAAGGGCAAAGGCGAGGGTTCGAGTTGAGGAGGCAGATGCGTACGGGTATGTGGGCCTGATTCACTGGGCCAAAGTGCACGGTCGAGCATTGTTTGCATCATTTGATGCACACGGCGTGGTTTCCCGAATTAGTACCACTCGTGTATATGTTTTAAATTTTTTTTTTTTGCGGGGAAAAGAGATTAAATTAAACTGGGGTATGAGTACAATCAGCACAAATCGCCTCAGCGATTTCTGGAGGGTAGTTTCTAAGCCAAACGGCAGTTCTGCCTTGTACTCTACCTAGTCTAGCCAGCTCGTGACTTGCCTTGTTAGCATCACGGCTGATTTGGGCTACCTGAATATCTCTTTCCCTGATGAGCTCCCGAATCACACTGATCCTTGATGCATAGATGGACGAGTTCGGACTTCTCACATCCAATAGCTTGATGGCCTCCACACAGTCTGATTCTAGAGTGAAGGCATCCGGAGTCCAGTGCAGCGCGAGGGCGAGGCCCTCCTCCATCGTTGCAAGCTCCGAGTCGAGTGCATCGATGCCAACATGTATCTGTCGGCTTGCCGCGAAGATCACGGCTCCCGTGTAGTCGCGGAGGATCATACCTGCGCCTGCTGTTCCATCATTTGCATATGCCCCATCAACATTCAACTTCATCCTCCCTTCCTCAGGCGGCTGCCACTTCTTCCTGATTTTCTTTCGGCCATCTCTCTTATGCTTGTCCTGGTTACTCATTGATATGTATGACACTGTTTCCTTTCCTTTCACTACGTCTGCTGTTGGATGTTGCTTTATATACATCAGCGTGTCCATATAACTACACAGAAATCTACGGGAGCTCTCAGCTGGCGGAGCCGGCTTATTGTGTGTAAGTTCATTGTGGACATGCCAGATCCTCCACAGAAGCATTAGCAGCAGCGAACGTTGGGTCTCAGTTTGTCTCGCTAGGATCTGCAGTAGCCATTCGTGTCCATCCGTCCGCAACATGTCGTCCCTCGGCAGGTCCCAAACTTCACGCATCACCTCCCAGAGCAGCTGCGCTTGGGTGCAACGAACTAGCGCATGGAAAGTATCTTCATCTTCCCTCCCACAGATGCGACATGTTGCATCGTGTGTCATATGTCGTGTTTTCATGTTCACTTCTGTTGCCAGAATATTTGAGGCTACCTTCCATGCAAAGACGCCTACCTTTGGGGGTACTGGACACTGCCATATCAAGCGCCATCCAGGCCGCTCACCATCTGGTCGGCTGCTAGTAGCTCCAACCCCTTGCTGGTTCATTTGTAGCTGGAGCGCGAGGCGATAGGCGCTGCGGACAAAGAAAATACCCAATTTATCCGGATGCCAGGCCAAAAAATCTTGTTCATTCCTCAATGATGGTCTGATCTTTATTATCTCCGCAACATCCATTGAGAGGAAATATTGGTTTAGCAGTTGCATATTCCAATTGCCACTGGGTTCTAGAAAGTCAGCTACCCATCTCAATCTGCATCGTCGCTGCTGTGTTACAGGTCTCAAGCTCCATGGTCTTGGTATCCAAGGGTCTCGCCACACTCGGATACTTGCTCCGTTGCCTACACGCCAAATGATTCCTTGTTTCAGCAGTTGCAACCCATACTCAATGGCATGCCAGGTCGATGATGCGTTGCCTGTAAAGACAGTATCAATCAAATTTCCATTAGGGTAATATTTTGCTTTTAGTACACGTGCACAAAGGGAATCAGGGTACTGGAGGAGGCGCCAAGCTTGTCGCGCTAGGAGAGCTTGGTTGAACAAACGCATGTCTTTAAAGCCCATGCCCCCTTGGTCTTTCGGTTGTGTTAGTCTATCCCACGCCATCCAATGAGTTTTCCTTTTGCCATCCTTTGCACCCCACCAATAATTTCGGATCAATTTCTCTACGTCATCACATAGGCCAAATGGTAGCTTAAAAACTCCCATGACATATACCGGCAAGGCTTGAGCCACTGATTTTATCTTTACCTCCCTTCCAGCTGAAGATAGGTCATTATCACCCCCTTGCATTAACCTCTTTGTTGTCGTTGATTGTAGATTTTGAAACTTATCCTTAGTCATTCTTCCCTCAGGAGTTGGCAGTCCCAGGTACTTGGGCTCAAACACCTCATTTGTTACGTGCAAGGTATGCTTTACTTCCTCTCTAGTTTCTTGGTCACAAGAATCTCCAAAAAAAATTGAGCATTTTTCTAGGTTAATAAGTTGTCCTGTACTAGTAGCAAATGTATCTAGTACATCTCGGATCCGGATGGCCTGCTCAGCATTAGCTTTGAAGAACAAAAGACTATCATCCGCAAAGAGCAAGTGTGAAATGCCAGGCGCTCTTCTGCATATTTTAACTGCTTCAATATTTTCATTCTGCACCTCACGTTGTAGTAGAGCCGAGAGGCCGTCGGCGACAAAGAGGAAAAGAAAGGGAGACAGAGGGCAACCTTGCCGGAGTCCACGGGAAGGCGAGAACAAATCCAGAAGAGCTCCATTAAATTTTACTGTATACCTCACTGTGGTCACACATGCCATAATCCATCCGACCCACCGGTGAGCGAAGCCCATTCTTTGCATTGTTCTCCTTAAAAACTCCCAGTCCACCCTGTCATAAGCCTTAGATAGGTCCAGCTTATATGCACAGAAATTCTTATCCTCATTTGTATTATGCTCGATGAAGTGCAGACACTCAAAGGCAATCAAGGCATTATCAGTAATTAAACGTCCAGGCACAAATGCACTTTGGTTCTCAGATATCAGATCACTCAGGATTGGTCTAAGTCTATTTACCAGACACTTTGCCACTACCTTGTAGAGCACAGTGCAAAGACTTATAGGTCTGAAGTCCTTGAGACATTCTGGTTGCTCAACTTTGGGTATAAGCACAATGGCTGTGTCATTTACGCCCTCGGGCATCCTCCCTGTCGCAAAGAATAATTTAACTGCATTAGTTACCTCAACTTGTAAAGTAGCCCAATTTCGTTGAAAGAAACGAGCTGGGAATCCATCAACCCCCGGTGCCTTCAGAGGTCCGATTTGAAATAAGGCATCACCAATTTCCTCCTCTGTGAAGTCCTTGCATAACATGTCATTCATGTCAGCCGTCACCAATTCTTGAAAAAGGGGTACCAAATTATCAACATTCACATTGGGGTCACGGGTGAATAGCTCCTTAAAGAAGGATGTCGCCATTTGCTCCATGTCCGAGGGTGTATCCTTCCAAATTCCTTCAGCATCTTTTAGCCTTTTTATCCTGTTTTTTCGTGCACGCCACACAGCTCTTTGGTGGAAAAAATTTGTGTTGCGGTCCCCTTCTTTGAGCCAGCTTATACGGGATCTTTGCAACCATAGCATCTCTTCCCGATAGAGCAACTCGTTCATGTAATCTGTGACACGCCGCACCTCTCGTTGATCTGCACCTTCTTTGTGTAACCTTTCCAACTCAGCTCTTGTTCTTTCTAGTTCTTTGAGGACGTTGCCAAACCTCCTTTTACTCCATCCTTGGAGGACATTCATGACCTTGTCCAGGCCCATGCGTATTGCGCCCAGATCGTTCTTCCGGCCAGCCTCTGCCCATGCATTAGCTACCAGCTCCGGTAACTCGCCTGCTCGCTCCCATAGTATTTCGTACTGTCGGCTAGGTGCGCGGCACCTCTGAATATGCTCATGTTTTTCTTGTGCCAACCGTACAAGCAGAGGACAATGGTGTGAACATGGCGACACCAAGTGCACAACCCGTGCTTCTGTACAAATATTTCGCCACCTGTCGTCCGCTACTGCCCTATCGAGACGTACTTTAACATTGCGCTACCCTCTCTGCTTATTGTCAAAGGTGAATGGCAAGCCAGAGAAGCCAATATCCCTCAGCTCACAAAAAGCAAGTGCCTCTCTGAAAGCAGCCATCTGATTCTCTGGGCGAGGAGTAGACGAGAGATGCTCGAACTGCCATAGGGCTTCATTAAAGTCTCCAACTATCAACCAAGGTAAGTTTGATTTTTGTTTTAACTCCTGCAGCTTGCTCCACATATGGTGTCTATTCTCAGCTCTCGGTTCTCCATAAATGCAAGTCAGCCGCCACAAGGGATCCTCCGGAGACACCCTCACATGGACATCAATATATCTATCACTAGTATCCTGGACTTCAACGAACAAACTATCATCCCAGTATAGTGCAAGTCCTCCACTATTTCCATTGCTACTTACTCCGGTAAAGCCACGTAGGCCTAACCTTCGACAGTGCCGTCGCATCCTTTCTTCTCTTTGCCGCGTCTCACAGAGGAAAACAATCTGGGAATCATTAGCCTTTATCAGGCCTTCCAGATCACGAATAGTAATGGCGTTCCCCCCTCCGCGACAATTCCAAGACAAGCAATTTAGGTTGCTGATCCGATTTCCAGAGATATCATCCCTAGGATTCATGGTGAGGCCTCCAGGATCAAACTGCACACCTGCCAGTCGGGATCTGCTTCGTCGATTCTCGCTGCACCTCAATACTTCGGCATGCCGGTCTTCCCCACTGCCAAGGTCGGACACAGTCGCGACGATGGGCATGGCCGCGTGGGCGAACGTGGCGGTGGCCATGGGGGACTCAGCGGAGCGGGCGGCCGTAGCCGCAAGGGCGGACTCAGCCGCGCGGGCAGATGTAGCCGCAAGGGCGGACTCAGCCGCAACATGTCCGTCCCGTGGACGGCGTCCATGTACGGAGCAAAAGCCAGCCTCGCTGGTAGTGGTGCTCCTTGGCAGCGGCGGCGGCGGCGGCCCGTCGCCCCGTTTCCGCCAAACCCTAATCATCGACGGGGCTTATCCGTGCTTTAAATTCAAACTAAAAACATAAATTTACAGAAAGAAAGCGTATTGTGACGGTGAACCCACGGAGTCAATCCGTGCTTTATTATTAGGGATAGATATGAGTTATGTATGTTGGTGGCCCAATGTTGTTCGGAGTCCGGGATGAGATCACGGACATGACGAGGAACTCCAAAATGGTCCGGAGATAAAGTTTGATATATGGGATAATAGTGTTTGGTCACCGGAAGGGTTCCGGAATTCACCGGAAGGGGTTCCGGATGTTTCCCGAAATGTTTGGGTACGAGAACACTTTATTTGGGCCAAAGGGGAAAGCCCACAAGGTTTTTGGAAAGCGCAAAAGGAAGTTTTGCGCAGTCCAGGGGCCAGATGCTAGGGTCCATGGCGTCTGGGTCCAGACGCCGGGAACCCTGGCGTCTGGCCCTGGAGTCCGAGAAGGACTCTTGCCTTTCGGGTGAAACCGACTTTGTGGAGGCTTTTACTCCAAGTTTCGACCCCAAGGCTCAACATATAAATAGAGGGGTAGGGCTAGCACCCAAGACAAATCAAGAAACACCAAGCCGTGTGCCGGCTACCCAGTCCCCTCTAGTTTATCCTCCGTCATAGTTTTCGTAGTGCTTAGGCGAAGCCCTGCGGAGATTGTTCTTCACCAACACCTTCACCACGCCGCCGTGCTGCCGGGAACTCATCTACTACTTCGCCCCTCTTGCTGGATCGAGAAGGCGAGCATATCATCGAGCTGAACGTGTGCTGAACGCGGAGGTGACGTACGTTCGGCACTTGATCGGGACGGATCGTGAAGGTGTACGCCTACATAAACCGCGTTATAAACGCTTCTGCTTTTGGTCTACGAGGGTATGTAGACATACTCTCCCCTCTCGTTGCTATGCATCACCATGATCTTGTGTGTGCATAGGAAAATTTTGAAATTAGTACGTTCCCCAACAGTGGCATCTGAGCCTGGTTTTATGCGTAGATGTTATATGCACGAGTAGAACACAAGTGAGTTGTGGGCGATATAAGTCATACTGCTTACCAGCATGTCATACTTTGGTTCGGCGGTATTGTTGGATGAAGCGGCCCGGGCCGACATTACACGTACGCTTACGCGAGACTGGTTCTACCGACGTGCTTTGCACATAGGTGGATGGCGGGTGTCAGTTTCTCCAACTTTAGTTGAACTGAGTGTGGCTACGCCCGGTCCTTGAGAAGGTTAAAACAACACTAACTTGACGAACTATCGTTGTGGTTTTGATGCGTAGGTAAGAAGGTTCTTGCTCAGCCCGTAGCAGCCACGTAAAACTTGCAACAACAACGTAGAGGACGTCTAACTTGTTTTTGCAGGGCATGATGTGATGTGATATGGTCAAGGCATGATGCTATATTTTATTGTATGAGATGATCATGTTTTGTAACCGAGTTATCCGCAACTGGCAGGAGCCATATGGTTGTCGCTTTATTGTATGCAATGCAAATGCCCTGTAATGCTTTACTTTATCACTAAGCGGTAGCGATAGTCGTAGAAGCATAAGTTGGCGAGACGACAACGATGCTACGGTGGAGATCAAGGTGTCGCGCCGGTGACGATGGTGATCATGACGGTGCTTCGGAGATGGAGATCACAAGCACAAGAAGATGATGGCCATATCATATCACTTATATTGATTGCATGTGATGTTTATCTTTTATGCATCTTATGTTGCTTTGATTAACGGTAGCATTATAAGATGATCTCTCACTAAATTATCAAGATATAAGTGTTCTCCCTGAGTATGCACCATTGTGAAAGTTCTTCGTGCTGAGACACCATATGATGATCGGGTGTGATAGGCTCTACGTTCAAATACAACGGGTGCAAAACAGTTGCACACCCGGAATACTCAGGTTAAACTTGACGAGCCTAGCATATAACAGATATGGCCTCGGAACACGGAGACCGAAAGGTCGAGTGTGAATCATATAGTCGATATGATCAACATAGTGATGTTCACCATTGAAACTACTCCATCTCACGTGATGATCGGACATGGTTTAGTTGATATGGATTACGTGATCACTTAGAAGATTAGAGGGATGTCTATCTAAGTGGGAGTTCTTAAGTAATATGATTAATTGAACTTAAATTTATCATGAACTTAGTACCTGATAGTTTCTTGCTTGTCTATGTTGATTGTAGATAGATGGCTCGTGCTGTTGTTCCATTAAATTTTAATGCGTTCCTTGAGAAAGCAAAGTTGAAAGATGATGGTAGCAATTACATGGACTAGGTCTGTAACTTGAGGATTATCCTCATTGCTGCATAGAAGAATTACGTCTTGGAAGCACCGCTAGGTGTACCACCTGCGCCAGCAACTGCAGACATTGTGAATGCCTGGCAGTCACGTGTTGATGACTACTCGATAGTTCAGTGTGCCATGCTTTACGGCTTAGAACCGGGACTTCAACGACGTCTTGAACGTCATGGAGCATATGAAATGTTCCAGGAGTCGAAGTTAATATTTCAAGCAAATGCTCGGATTGAGAGATATGATGTCTCCAATAAGTTCTACAGCTGCAAGATGTAGGATAATAGTTCTGTCAGTGAGCATATACTCAGAATGTCTGCGTACTGCAATCACTTCATTCAATTGGGAGTTAATCTTCCGGATGATAGCGTCATTGATAGAATTCTTCAATCACTGCCACCAAGCTACAAGAGCTTCATGATGAACTATAAGATGCAAGGGATGGATAAGACGATTCCCGAGCTCTTCGCAATGCTAAAGGTTGCGGAGGTAGAAATCAAGAAGGAGCATCAAGTGTTGATGGTCAATAAGACCACCAATTTCAAGAAAAGGGGCAAAGGGAAGAAGAAGGGAAACTTTAAGAAGAACGGCAAACAAGTTGCTGCTCAAGAGAAGAAACCCAAGTCTGGACCTAAGCCTGAGACCGAGTGCTTTTACTGCAAGCAGACTGGTCACTGGAAGCAGAATTGCCCCAGGTATTTGGTGGATAAGAAGGATGGCAAGGTGAACAAAGGTATATGTGATATACATGTTATTGATGTGTACATTACTAATGCTCGCAGTAGCACCTGGTTATTTGATACTGGTTCTATTGCTAACATCTGCAACTCGAAACAGGGGCTAGGGATTAAGCGAAGATTGGCTAAGGACGAGGTGACGATGCGCGTGGGAAATGGTTCCAAAGTCGATGTGATCGCGGTCGGCACGCTACCTCTACATCTATCTTCGGGATTAGTTTTAGACCTAAATAATTGTTATTTGGTGCTAGCGTTGAGCATGAACATTATATCTGGATCTTGTTTGATGCGAGACGGTTATTCATTTAAATCGGAGAACAATGGTTGTTCTATTTATATGAGTAATATTTTTTATGGTCATCCATCCTTGAAGAGTGATCTATTCTTATTTAATATCGATAGTAGTGATACACATATTCATAATATTGAAGCCAAAAGATGTGGAGTTGATTATGATAGTGCAACTTATTTGTGGCACTACCGTTCAGGTCATATCGGTCTAAAGCGCATGACGAAACTCCATACTGATGGACTTTTGGAACCACTTGATTATTAATCACTTGGTACTTGCAAATTGTGCCTCATGGGAAAGATGACTAAAACGCCGTTCTCCGGAATTATGGAGCGAGCAACAGATTTGTTGGAAATCATACATACAGATGTGTGTGGTCCGATGAATATTGAGGCTCGCGGCGGGTATCGTTATTTTCTCACCTTCACAGATGATTTAAGAAGATATGGGTATGTCTACTTATTGAAACATAAGTCTGAAACATTTGAAAAGTTCAAAGAATTTCAAAGTGAAGTTGAAAATCATCGGAACAAGAAAATAAAGTTTCTACGATCTGATCCTGGAGGAGAATATTTGAGTTACGAGTTTGGTCTTCATTTGAAACAATGCGGAATAGTTTCGCAACTCATGCCACCTGGAACACCACAACGTAATGGTGTGTCTGAACATCCTAATCGTACTTTACTAGATATGGTGTGATCTATGATGTCTCTTACTGATTTACCGCTATCATTTTTGGGTTATGCTCTAGTGTAACACCCCGGATGTAACTTTCCCAATTTGTACTCCAACTCTTGCCGTTTCTGGCGTTAAGTTATTTTATTTTCTCGGGTTCGGGTTTTTGTCTCCGTGTGTTGTTATCGTTGTCATGCATCTCATATCATGTCATCATGTGCATTGCATTTGCATACGTGTTCATCTCATGCATTCGAGCATTTTCCCCGTTGTCCGTTTTGCATTCCGGCGCTTCGTTTTTCTCCGGTGGCCATTTCTACCTTTCTTTCGCGTGTGGGGATTAAACATTTCCGGATTGGACCGAGACTTGCCAAGCGGCCTTGGTTTACTACCGGTAGACCGCCTGTCAAGTTTCGTATCATTTGGACTTCGTTTGATACTCCAACGGTTAACCGAGGGACCGAAAAGGCCTCGTGTGTGTTGCAGCCCAACACCCCTCCAATTTGGTCCAAACCCCACCTAAACCTGCTCCATCATCTAGATCGTTCGATCACGATCGCGTGGCCGAAAACCGCACCTCATTTGGACTCTCCTAGCTCCCACTATGCCTATTTAAAGAGCCCCCGAATATCTCCTTCCCCCTTCCTCCCGAAAAACCCTAGATCCACCCCTCGCGCGCGCCGGACAAACTCCCCCACCGACGGACATTGTCCGATCCGCCCGCGCGCCCACTCCTGTGCCGCCACATGGCACCTCAGCCGCCAGCCGCCGCCGCGGCCCGGCGAGCCCGCAGCGGGCCCGCCCGG
>NC_041380.1:520559281-520610475 GCF_002162155.2 Triticum dicoccoides
GCCCCCGCGGCGCCGCTCGCCGCCCCCGGCCGCCGCGTCCTCGCCACCCTCCGGCCCTCCCTCGTCGACCCCGGCCGCCATCGCCTCGCCGAAATCGCTACAGTGCTCGCCGGAGTCGCCTCGGGCCGCGTGCCACCGAAACCCTAGATCCGGAGGTTAAAAAATTCGTCTAAGTCCCAAAATCCCAGATCCATATGCTCTTGTTCATGGCCTCGTAACTTTGCATCCGTAGCTCCGATTCATGCATATAACATATCAAAATGTTCACCTCAGAGAGTACATCATTTCATTCCATTGCATCATTTTCATTTGAGTTCATCTTGATGCCCGAAATGCTGTTAGAAGAGGGTACTTGAGTTAATTGTGAGATCTGCTGCTCCATTTGCATATTTGTCATTTTGCCATGATTATTGTGTGCATGATATGCCCATGAGCTCTACATATGTTTTGTTAAGGGTTTTGCCATCTTTCCAGAGGTGCAACCCATGTATTTTTGTGATGTGTGTGGTGACTAGCACAAGCTTGCAAAGTGGTGCACTTGGTAATTCTGTTTTCAGGGACTTAGCATTTCCACCAAGTCCTTGAGCTGTTTATCTCATGTTGTCATATGTTCATGTTGTTTCCTAGTGATCCGTGCCTATTTTGAGGATGATCAGTAAGAATGTTTTGTTAAACTTGTAGTGCTCTATCCATCCATGTCTTTGTTTGCAATTATGGAGCACCCTAGCTTGAGTCAATCGAGCTCTACTTTGGCTACTTTGTGAATCTGGGCAGATTGTCAACTTGTTTGCAATTTTGCCGATGATGTTGTAGTTGATCCGTGCATGCTATGCTATTGTTCTTGCCATGTCTAGCTTGAATTTTGTGTGTTCTTGATAGATGTATGCTTAGCTTTTCACGACTTGCTCCGTAGTGAGTGTATCGAGCTCGTAAACATGTGTACTTGATATCTGTTTTTAGCATGCTCCAGTTTTCACTAAGTCTGAAAACTGATTATGTTTTTGCCATGTTCACATGCTTGCAATTATATTTTCCGATCCCTTTTGGCTCAAGGTCACTAAGGGACTTTTGTTAAGCTCTTTGAGTAGCCCCATGCCATGCTTTACTTTGCCATGTTCAGGTCCTGTAGCATATAGTTTTGTTGTTCCGAAGAGGGCTACCTGATCTGAAATTGCAGACAAGTGTTAATTTCACCAAGTCTGAGATCTGTTTGCCATATGCATTTTTGTCATGCTTGTTTGAACCTGTTAATGGATGAATTGGCCGTAGCTCAATGCTAGACTTTTGTTAAACATCTTGAATGCATCCCTGCCATGTATTTTGTTGTCATGTTTGGGTGCTGTAGCATGTTCATCTCATTGCATTTAGATGGCTACTTGCTGTAAAACGCAGACCGGTGTCATAATTGAATCGCTTGCCATTTCCAAACCGTAACTCCGATTCCGGTGATCTTTATATTGTTTTCAAGCGATTTCATCTCATCTTTCCAGTGTCACACTTGGATTTCCAAGTTGAGGCCAGGTTCATGCATTCCTTGTCATATCTTGCATATGCATCCCGCATAGCATACCATCCTTGCATCATATTGTTTGATCCTTGCACGTGGTTGATTGTGTCCTTGTTGCTTGTTTGTCTTGTTTGGGTAGAGCCGGGAGACGAGTTCGCTAACGAGGAGCCCATTGAGTTTGCTTTCGAGGATCCAGTCAACTCTGACAACTATGCAGGCAAGATGATCATACCCTCGAAATCACTACTATCTTTGCTATGCTAGATTGCTCGCTCTTTTGCTATGCCAATGCTATGATGCCTACCACTTGTTTTCAAGCCTCCCAAATTGCCATGTCAAACCTCTAACCCACCATGTCCTAGCAAACCGTTGATTGGCTATGTTACCGCTTTGCTCAGCCCCTCTTATAGCGTTGCTAGTTGCAGGTGAAGATTGGAGGCCGTTCCTTGTTGGGACATTTATTTACTTGTTGGGATATCATTATATTATCTTGTTATCTTAATGCATCTATATACTTGTTAAAGGGTGGAAGGCTCGGCCTCTCGCCTAGTGTTTTGTTCCACTCTTGCCGCCCTACTTTCCGTCATATCGGTGTTATGTTCCTAGATTTTGCGTTCCTTACGCGGTTGGGTTATAATGGGAACCCCTTGATAGTTCGCCTTGATTAAACCTTTTTCCAGCAATGCCCAACCTTGGTTTTACCATTTGCCACCTAGCCTCTTTTTCCCTTGGGTTTCTGGAGCCCGAGGGTCATCTTATTTAAACCCCCCGGGCCAGTGCTCCTCTGAGTGTTGGTCCACCTGTCAGCTGCCGGTGGCCACCAGGGGCAACTCTGGGCTGGCCTACCCGCACCTAAGACAATCTGAGTGTGCCCTAAGAAAGAGATATGTGCAGTTCCTATCGGGATTTGTCGGCACATTCGGGCGGTGTTGCTGGTCTTGTTTTAACCTGTCGAAGTGTCTTGAAGAACCGAGGTACCGAGTCTGATCGGAACGTCTCGGGAGGAGGTCTATTCCTTCGTTGACCGTGAGAGCTTGTCATGGGCTAAGTTGGGACTCCCCTGCAGGGATTTGAACTTTCGATAGCCGTGCCCGCGGTTATGGGCAGATGGGAATTTGTTAATGTCCGATTGTAGATAACTTGAACCTTAACTTAATTAAAATGAATCAACTGAGTGTGTTACCGTGGTGGGCTCTTCTCGGCGGAGTCCGGGAAGTGGACACGGTGTTGGAGTAATGTTTGCGCAGGTTGTTCTCTAGTTTCTCGCTCGCGCTTTGCCTCCTCTTCTCGCTCTCTTTTGCGAACAGGATAGCCACCATATTTGCTAGTCGCTTGCTGCAGCTCCACATATACTTTTACCTTGCCTTACCTATAAGCTTATATAGTCTTGATCACGAGGGTGCGAGATTGCTGAGTCCCTGTGGCTCACAGATTATTATTACACCAGATGCAGGGCCTGATGATTCCGCTCCAGTGACGCGCTCGAGCTCAAGTGGGAGTTCGACAAGGACTCTCAATGTTACTATGTTTCTTTTCCTGATGATCAGTAGTGGTGCCCAGTTGGGGGTGATCGGGACCGTGTCGCATGTTGGGTATCTTCTATTTTTGGAGCCGTAGTCGGGCCATGAGTGTTTGGTTGATGTAATGTTACTTATGTACTTGATTGACGTGGCGAGTGTAAGCCAACCATGTTATCTCCCCTTTATTATTATATTACATGGGTTGTTGTAAAGATTACCTTACTTGCGACATATGCCGTCAACGCAATTATGTCTCTAAGTCGTGCCTCGACACGTGGGAGCTATAGTCGCATCGAGGGTGTTACAAGTTGGTATCAGAGCCTTCCCCGACCTTAGGAGCCCCATTGCTTGATCGTTTTTAGCAGCCGAGTTGTGTCTAGAAAAATGTTTTGAGTCATTTAGGAATTATATATCGGAGAGTTTAGGAATTCTTTTTACTTCCCAGTCTCCTCATCGCTCTGGTAAGGCATCCTGACGTAGAGTTTTGACTCTTCTCTTCTCAAATTTCACTAAAAAAATTTAGGATCACATGGGTATCTTGGAATCGTTCCGATGGTTTTATGATGAGAACATTGTCTTGGTACCTCCTGTCAGGGGTTTTGTGGAAGTGTCCCGGGGAGTTGAGCTCTGAGGTGTTGTCATCATAATTTTATCGTTGCAGTTCTGGAATACCTGAGTTTTAGTACGCCGACATCGAAAATCTCTTTTATGCAGTTCGTTGGTGAGATAACCTCGACGCCACCCAGTACTGGGGCGGGAGTTCGGGAGTATTGCCATAACTTGTATAACGGATGCTTTTCGAAGGTTGAGGTAGATGGTTTCCGAAGTTTTTCTCGGTTATGTGTTGAAGGATGGATACAGCTGGAGGTAGGATTTGCTAGAATTGGGTGAGATATTATGCTTCCCCTGTAGCCCCAACACCTGATTGCATAACCGGAAAGGTCCGGGAGTTTCATAGGTGGGAAATTCTAGTAGCTCTAGTTCTTCTTCCACGGATATTGGTTTGAGATTAGGATTTCTTACCGATTATTCGTTCTTGATCCGTACCTTGTTGATTTATTTCTCTACCTAATTCTATGTGGCTTCTCAACTTATGGATATGTGACCATTTCAAGAGGAATGCATTCGTTCATTTTGTTCGGATGTGAAGACTATATGTTGCAATTTTCATTCCGTTGGATTCAGCTTCAATATTTGTCTATCAATGTGCTAATGGTGGTTAACCTCTTCAGGATGGCTCCTCCAACGCGCATGACTCCGAATCCTGATCCGCCACCACCTCCCCCTCCTCCGGAGGCATGGCAAGCTGTGATGGCCGCAACCAATGCAAACACACAGTTGATCATGCAAATTCTCCAAGAGCGCAACCAAGGGAACCAAGGCAACAATCAAAATCACTCTGCTACACTCAACCAGTTCCTTGCTAATGGGCCAAAGACTTTCAGCAATTGTGTTGAGGCAACCGATGCTGACGATTGGCTTGTGGATCTGTGCAAGCATTTCGAGTGCAGTAACGTCAGGCCTGAGGACTTTGTCAAGTTCGCTTCCTTCCAACTCAAAGATCAAGCTGCAGAATGGTTCCAACAGTACAAGGACTCCAGAGGTGGACGAGTTATCACTTGGGATGATTTTCATCAAGATTTCAGAGCTCACCATATCCCTCAGAGCGTGGTTGAAAGCAAGCGTGAGGAATTCCGCAACCTGAAGCAAGGCTCTTTGTCTGTCTATGACTACAACAAGTTGTTTCAGAAGCTCGCCCGCTTTGCTAAGCAGGACGTCCCTGATGAGAAGAGCATGATATACCAGTTCAGAGGTGGTCTCAGAGAAGAAATCCAGCTCGCTCTTGTTCTCTTTGAGCCCTTGAGGTACGATGAGTTCTACAACATGGCATTGAAGCAAGAGGCTTCTCAGTTGAGGTGTGATGCTTCCAAGAGGCGAGTCAGAGATATTACTCCTTCTTCCTCTACTCAAGTGGCCAAGCAGCAGAAGTATTGGCTTCCTCCTCCTCCATTTCGTCAGCCGTATCAGCAGAAGAGCAAAGGTGGCAGTGGATCTTCCCACCCACCCAACCCTGGCTTTAAGAACAAGATTTCGTCTCAACCTCCAAGATCAAGTGCTCCGTACCACTGTCCGCTTTCAGAGGTCACGTGCAACAAGTGCCAACAGAAGGGTCACTATGCCAACAAGTGTTCCAACCAGAGGCGTCTTCCTCCTCCTCCTCCTGTCAGATCGGCAAGTACAGCTGTGGTGAAGCATAACCCCAAGCACGCCAAGGTCAACTTGATGAATGTAGCTCAGGCAGAGGACTCGTCAGATGTCATCATGGATAACCTTCCTGTTAACGATATTCCTGCAAAAGTTCTTTTTGACACGGGTGCATCACATTGTTTCATCTCGAGACCGTTTTCATCTAAGCATGGTTTGGCTTTGCAAATTTTGCCTAGTCCATTAGCAGTTGTATCTCCCGGTAGGCGCATGCATGCTAACTCCATTGCTCTGGATGTTACTATCACTTTGGGTGACTACAAGTTTCTATCTTCTCCTACGATTCTTGGTGACTCGGATATTGATCTTATTCTCGGAATGGATTGGCTTTCTAAGCACAAGGCTCAGCTTGATTGTGCAGCCAGACAGATTCAATTGACTCATTCGTCTGAGGAGGTAATTGTCTTTGCCGCTCGGGATAATACCATCCGTCTGTTTTCTCTCAATGAGAAGGGTGAACTCGATGCCATCTCGCAAATTCCAGTCATTTGCGAATATCAAGACGTCTTTCCAGAAGAGCTTCCAGGAATGCCTCCGCACCGGCCAGTTGAATTCGTTATTGATCTTGAGCCCGGCACGGAACCTGTGTACAAGCGTCCTTACAAGCTCGGACCTGAAGAGTTGAAGGAGCTGAAGAAGCAACTCGATATTCAAGAGAAAATGGGCCTCATCCGGCCTAGTTCTTATCCGTGGGGTTGTGGTGTTCTTTTTGTGAAGAAGAAGGATGGAATGGACCGACTTTGTGTTGATTACCGTCCATTGAACAAGAAGACCATCAAGAACAAATACCCACTTCCCAACATCAATGAGCTGTTCGAACAACTCAAAGGTGCCCAAGTATTCTCCAAGCTTGATCTCCGTATGGGTTATCATCAGATTCGAATCCGTGAGCAAGATATTCCCAAGACGGCTTTCAGGACAAGCTATGGTTCATATGAATACACTGTCATGTCTTTTGGCCTCGTCAACGCTCCTCCGACTTTCTCTCGAATGATGAACTTCATCTTCAACGCCTACACCAATGACTTCGTTTTGGTCTATCTCGACGACATTCTGGTTTTCTCGAAGAACAAGGAAGATCATGCCAAGCACTTGCGTTTGGTTCTTGATAAGCTCAGAGAACATCAGTTCTACGCCAAGTCCTCCAAGTGTGAATTTTGGCTCGATGAGGTTCTTTATCTTGGTCATATCATCTCTGCCAAGGGCATTGCGGTGAATCCTGAGAAGGTGTCTGCAATTGTGAATTGGGAACCTCCTTAGAACGTGAAGCAACTCCGTAGCTTCCTCGGTCTCGCAAGCTACTGCCGAAGATTCGTTGAAAACTTTTCTAAGATCGCGAAGCCTCTCTCTAATCTTCTTCAGAAGCACGTCAAGTACGTTTGGTCTCCGGAGTGTGACATTGCTTTCAACACTTTGAAAGAGAAATTGATCACTGCTCCAGTTCTGACTCCGCCTGATGAATCCAAGCCGTACGAGGTCTTTTGTGATGCCTCTCTCCAAGGTCTTGGCGCAGTGTTGATGTAAGAGAAGAAAGTTGTTGCTTATACCTCTTGCTAGTTGAAGCCCAATGAGAAGAACTACCCCACTCACGATCTCGAGTTGGCGGCAGTTGTCCATGCTCTTTTGACTTGGAGACATCTCTTATTGGGAAGAAAAGTGGACATTTTCACTGATCACAAGAGTCTCAAGTACATCTTCACTCAGCCTAATCTCAACCTCAGGCAAACTCGATGGGTCGAAATGATTCAAGAGTATAATCCGAGTATCGAGTATACTCTAGGCAAGGCCAATGTGATTGCTGACGCATTGAGCAGAAAGGCTTATTGCAACAGTCTTATTCTCAAGCCTTATCAAACCGAGCTTTGTGAAGCTTTCCGCAAACTTAATCTGCAAGTTGTTCCTCAAGGTTTCCTCGCCAACCTTCAAGTCTCTCCTACCTTGGAAGACCAGATTCACCAAGCCCAGCTTCTTGATGCTATGGTGAGAAAGGTGAAGATTGGGATTGCCAAGAGTCAACCCAAGTACAAGTGCAACCGCCTTGATGACAAGGATACTCTCTTCTTCGAGGATCGTATTGTTGTACCCAAAGGTGACCTCCGTAAAGTGATCATGAACGAGGCTCACAATTCTCTCCTCTCCATCCACCCTGGGAGTACGAAGATGTATCAAGATCTCAAGCAAGCTTATTGGTGGACTCGAATGAAGTGCGAGATTGCTCAATTCGTGAATGAATGTGATGTCTGCAGAAGAGTGAAGGCAGAACACCAAAGGCCAGTAGGTCTCCTCCAACCTCTTGCCATTCCAGAATGGAAGTTTGACCACATTGAAATGGACTTCGTGACTGGGTTTCCAAAGTCCAAACGTGGCAATGATGCTATATTCGTTGTCATCGGCAAACTCACTAAAGTGGCTCATTTTCTGCCTATCAAAGAGTCAATCACGGCAGCTCAATTGGCGGAACTCTATACCTCTCGGATTGTCTCTCTGCACGGTATTCCACAAGTGATCTCTTAAGACCGTGGCAGCATCTTTACCTCCAAGTTTTGGGATTCTTTTCAGAAGGCCATGGGCACCAACATCCGCTTCAGCACAGTTTTCCATCCTCAAACTAGCGGTCAAGTCGAGCGTGTCAACCAGATTCTTGAACATATGCTCAGGGCTTGTGTGATCTCCTTCGGCATGAAGTGGGAGGATTGTCTTCCATATGCTGAATTCTCCTACAACAACAGTTTTCAAGCAAGTTCGGGCAAGGCCCCATTTGAAATTCTGTATGGCAGGAAGTGTCGTACCCCTCTCAACTAGTCTGAAACCAGTGAACGTCAGCTTTTGGGTAATGACTTAATCACAGAGGCAGAGGAAATGTGCAAAGTCATTCGTGATAACCTCAAAGCAGCCCAATCCCGCCAGAAGAGCTACTATGATAGTAAGCACCGTGATTTGGCTTTCGAGATCAGAGATCATGTTTACCTCCGCGTTTCTCCTATGAAAGGTACTCGTCACTTCGGTATCAAAGGGAAGCTTGCCCCCAGATACGTGGGACCTTTCAAGATTGTCAGCAAGAGAGGCGACCTCGCCTATCAACTCGAGCTTCCTTCAAACTTTGCAAATGTTCATGATGTGTTCCATGTCTCTCAGCTTCGAAAGTGCTTCAAGACTCCTGACCGCACCGTCAACTTTGAGGACATTGAGCTCCAAGAAGATCTTTCCTATCGTGAGCACTTCGTTGCTATTCTTGAAGAGACAGAACGCAAGACTCGCAATAAGTCAATCAAATTCCTCAAAGTCAAGTGGTCACGTCATTCCGACTGTGAAGCTACCTGGGAACGCGAGGATCACCTCCGTTCTGAGTACCCAGTGTTCTTTCAGTCCTAGATCTCGGGACGAGATCCTTTCGTAGTGGTGGAGTGTTGTAACACCCCGGATGTAACTTTCCCAATTTGTACTCCAACTCTTGCCGTTTCCGGCGTTAAGTTATTTTATTTTCTCGGGTTCGGGTTTTTGTCTCCGTGTGTTGTTATCGTTGTCATGCATCTCATATCATGCCATCATGTGCATTGCATTTCCATACGTGTTCATCTCATGCGTTCGAGCATTTTCCCCGTTGTCCGTTTTGCATTCCGGCATTTCGTTCTCCTCCGGTGGTCATTTCTACCTTTCTTTCGCGTGTGGGGATTAAACATTTCCGGATTGGACCGAGACTTGCCAAGCGGAATACTCAGGTTAAACTTGACGAGCCTAGCATATAACAGATATGGCCTCGGAACACGGAGACCGAAAGGTCGAGTGTGAATCATATAGTCGATATGATCAACATAGTGATGTTCACCATTGAAACTACTCCATCTCACGTGATGATCGGACATGGTTTAGTTGATATGGATCACGTGATCACTTAGAAGATTAGAGGGATGTCTATCTAAGTGGGAGTTCTTAAGTAATATGATTAATTGAACTTAAATTTATCATGAACTTAGTACCTGATAGTTTCTTGCTTGTCTATGTTGATTGTAGATAGATGGCTCGTGTTGTTGTTCCATTAAATTTTAATGTGTTCCTTGAGAAAGCAAAGTTGAAAGATGATGGTAGCAATTACATGGACTAGGTCCGTAACTTGAGGATTATCCTCATTGCTGCATAGAAGAATTACGTCCTGGAAGCACCGCTAGATGTACCACCTGCGCCAGCAACTGCAGACATTGTGAATGCCTGGCAGTCACGTGTTGATGACTACTCGATAGTTCAGTGTGCCATGCTTTATGGCTTAGAACCGGGACTTCAACGACGTCTTGAACGTCATGGAGCATATGAGATGTTCCAGGAGTCGAAGTTAATATTTCAAGCAAATGCCCGGATTGAGAGATATGATGTCTCCAATAAGTTCTACAGCTGCAAGATGGAGGATAATAGTTCTGTCAGTGAGCATATACTCAGAATGTCTGCGTACTGCAATCACTTCATTCAATTGGGAGTTAATCTTCCGGATGATAGCGTCATTGACAGAATTCTTCAATCACTGCCACCAAGCTACAAGAGCTTCATGATGAACTATAAGATGCAAGGGATGGATAAGACGATTCCCGAGCTCTTCGCAATGCTAAAGGTTGCGGAGGTAGAAATCAAGAAGGAGCATCAAGTGTTGATGGTCAATAAGACCACCAATTTCAAGAAAAGGGGCAAAGGGAAGAAGAAGGGAAACTTTAAGAAGAACGGCAAACAAGTTGCTGCTCAAGAGAAGAAACCCAAGTCTGGACCTAAGCCTGAGACCGAGTGCTTTTACTGCAAGCAGACTGGTCACTGGAAGCAGAATTGCCCCAGGTATTTGGTGGATAAGAAGGATGGCAAGGTGAACAAAGGTATATTTGATATACATGTTATTGATGTGTACCTTACTAATGCTCGTAGTAGCACCTGGGTATTTGATACTGGTTCTGTTGCTAACATTTGCAACTCGAAACAGGGGCTAGGGATTAAGCGAAGATTGGCTAAGGACGAGGTGACGATGCGCGTGGGAAATGGTTCCAAAGTCGATGTGATCGCGGTCGGCACGCTACCTCTACATCTATCTTCAGGATTAGTTTTAGACCTAAATAATTGTTATTTGGTGCTAGCGTTGAGCATGAACATTATATCTGGATCTTGTTTGATGCGAGACGGTTATTCATTTAAATCGGAGAATAATGGTTGTTCTGTTTATATGAGTAATATCTTTTATGGTCATCCATCATTGAAGAGTGATCTATTCTTATTTAATCTTGATAGTAGTGATACACATATTCATAATATTGAAGCCAAAAGATGTGGAGTTGATAATGATAGTGCAACTTATTTGTGGCACTACCGTTTAGGTCATATCGGTCTAAGGCGCATGAAGAAACTCCATACTGATGGACTTTTGGAACCACTTGATTATGAATCACTTGGTACTTGCAAATCGTGCCTCATCGGAAAGATGACTAAAACGCCGTTCTCCGGAATTATGGAGCGAGCAACAGATTTGTTGGAAATCATACATACATATGTGTGTGGTCCGATGAATATTGAGGCTCGCGGCGGGTATCGTTATTTTCTCACCTTCATAGATGATTTAAGAAGATATGGGTATATCTACTTATTGAAACATAAGTCTGAAACATTTGAAAAGTTCAAAGAATTTCAGAGTGAAGTTGAAAATCATCGGAACAAGAAAATAAAGTTTCTACGATCTAATCCTGGAGGAGAATATTTGAGTTACGAGTTTGGTCTTCATTTGAAACAATGCGGAATAGTTTCGCAACTCACGCCACCTGGAACACCACAACGTAATGGTGTGTCTGAACATCGTAATTGTACTTTACTAGATATGGTGTGATCTATGATGTCTCTTACTGATTTACCGCTATCATTTTGGGGTTATGCTCTAGTGTAACACCCTGGATGTAACTTTCCCAATTTGTACTCCAACTCTTGCCGTTTCTGGCGTTAAGTTATTTTATTTTCTCGGGTTCGGGTTTTTGTCTCCGTGTGTTGTTATCGTTGTCATGCATCTCATATCATGTCATCATGTGCATTGAATTTTCATACGTGTTCATCTCATGCATTCGAGCATTTTCCCCGTTGTCCGTTTTGCATTCCGGCGCTTCGTTCTCCTCCGGTGGTCATTTCTACCTTTCTTTCGCGTGTGGGGATTAAACATTTCCGGATTGGACCGAGACTTGCCAAGCGGCCTTGGTTTACTACCGGTAGACCGCCTGTCAAGTTTCGTATCATTTGGACTTCGTTTGATACTCCAACGGTTAACCGAGGGACCGAAAAGGCCGCGTGTATGTTGCAGCCCAACACCCCTCCAATTTGGCCCAAAACCCACCTAAACCTGCTCCATCATCTAGATCGTTCGATCACGATCGCGTGGCCGAAAACCGCACCTCATTTGGACTCTCCTAGCTCCCTCTATGCCTATTTAAAGAGCCCCCGAATATCTCCTTCCCTCTTCCTCGCGAAAAACCCTAGATCCACCCCTCGCGCGCGCCGGACAAACTCCCCCGCCGACGGAAATTGTCCGATCCGCCCGCGCGCCCACTCCTGTGCCGCCACGTGGCACCTCCGCCGCCAGCCGCCGCGGCCCGGCGAGCCCGCAGCGGCCCGCCCGGCCCAGCGTCTCCGCCGCCGCTTCGTCCGCCTCCCCGCCGCCCGAGCGCCGCCCGCGCTGCTCCCACCGCCACCGCGCGCCATCGCCGCCACCACCACGCGCCCTCGCCAGCCGACATGCCTCCCCGACGCCGGCGAACGCCGCCTCTCCTCCCGGGTCGCCGCGCCGCCCCGACATCCCCGCGGCGCCGCTCGCCGCCCCCGGCCGCCGCGTCCTCGCCGCCCTCCGGCCCTCCCTCGTCGACCCCGGCCGTCATCGCCTCACCAGAATCGCTACAGTGCTCGCCGGAGTCGCCTCGGGCCGCATGCCACCGAAACCCTAGATCCGGAGGTTGAAAAATTTGTCTAAGTCCCAAAATCCCAGATCCATATGCTCCTGTTCATGGCCTCGTAACTTTGCATCCGTAGCTTCGATTCATGCATATAACATATCAAAATGTTTATCTCAGAGAGTACATCATTTCATTCCATTGCATCATTTTCATTTGTGTTCATCTTGATGCCCGAAATGCTGTTAGAAGAGGGCTACTAGAGTTAATTGTCAGATCTGCTGCTCCATTTGCATATTTGTCATTTTTGCCATGATTATTGTGTGCATGATATGCCCATGAGCTCTACATATGTTTTGTTAAGGATTTTGCCATCTTTCCAGAGGTGCAACCCATGTATTTTTGTGATGTGTGTGGTGACTAGCACAAGCTTGCAAAGTGGTGCACTTGGTAATTCTGTTTTCAGGGACTTAGCATTTCCACTAAGTCCTTGAGCTGTTTATCTCATGTTGTCATATGTTCATGTTGTTTCCTAGTGATCCGTGCCTATTTTGAGGATGATCAGTAAGGATGTTTTGTTAACCTTGTAGTTCTCTATCCATCCATGTCTTTGTTTGCAATTATGGAGCACCCTAGCTTGAGCCAATCGAGCTCTAATTTGGCTACTTTGTGAATCTGGGCAGATTGTCAACTTGTTTGCAATTTTGCCGATGATGTTGTAGTTGATCCGTGCATGCTATGCTATTGTTCTTGCCATGTCTAGCTTGAATTTTGTGTGTTCTTGATAGATGTATGCTTAGCTTTTCATGACTTGCTCCGTAGTGAGTGCATCGAGCTCGTAAACACGTGTACTTGATATCTGTTTTTAGCATGCTCCAGTTTTCACTAAGTCTGAAAACTGATTATGTTTTTGCCATGTTCACATGCTTGCAATTGTATTTTCCGATCCCTTTTGGCTCAAGGTCACTAAGGGACTTTTGTTAAGCTCTTTGAGTAGCCCCATGCCATGCTTTACTTTGCCATGTTCAGGTCCTGTAGCATATAGTTTTGTTGCTCCGAAGAGGGCTACCTGATCTGAAATTCCAGACAAGTGTTAATTTCACCAAGTCTGAGATCTGTTTGCCATATGCATTTTTGTCATGCTTGTTTGAACCTGTTAATGGATGAATTGGCCGTAGCTCAGTGTTAGACCTTTGTTAAATATCTTGAATGCATCCCTTCCATGTATTTTGTTGTCATGTTTGGATGTTGTAGCATGTTCATCTCATTGCATTTAGATGGCTACTTGCTGTAAAACGCAGACCGGTGTCATAATTGAATCGCTTGCCATTTCCAAACCGTAACTCCGATTCCGGTGATCTTTATATTGTTTTCAAGCGATTTCATCTCATCTTTCCAGTGGCACACTTGGATTCCCAAGTTGAGGCCAGGTTCATGCATTCCTTGTCACATCTTGCATATGCATCCCGCATCGCATCCCGCATAGCATACCATCCTTGCATCATATTGTTTGATCCTTGCACGTGGTTGATTGTGTCCTTGTTGCTTGTTTGTCTTGTTTGGGTAGAGCCGGGAGACGAGTTCGCTAACGAGGAGCCTGTTGAGTTTGCTTTCGAGGATCCAGTCAACTCTGACAACTGTGCAGGCAAGATGATCATACCCTCGAAATCAGTACTATCTTTGCTATGCTAGATTGCTCGCTCTTTTGCTATGCCAATGCTACGATGCCTACCACTTGTTTTCAAGCCTCCCAAATTGCCATGTCAAACCTCTAACCCACCATGTCCTGAATGGATTTCTGGAAGAAGAGTTGTATATGATGCAACCGGAAGGTTTTGTCGATCCAAAGGGAGCTAACAAAGTGTGCAAGCTCCAACGATCCATTTATGGACTGGTGCAAGCCTCTCGGAGTTGGAATAAACGTTTTGATAGTGTGATCAAAGCATATGGTTTTATACAGACTTTTGGAGAAGCCTGTATTTACAAGAAAGTGAGTGGGAGCTCTGTAGCATTTCTAATTTTATATGTGGATGACATATTGTTGATTGGAAATGATATAGAATTTCTGAATAGCATAAAAGTATATTTGAATAAAAGTTTTTCAATGAAAGACCTCGGTGAAGCTACTTATATATTGGGCGTCAAGATTTATAGAGATAGATCGAGACGCTTAACTAGACTTTCACAAAGCACATACCTTGACAAAATTTTGAAGAAATTCAAAATGGATCAAGCAAAGAAAGGGTTCTTGCCTGTGTTACAAGGTGTGAATTTGAGTAAGACTCAATGCCCGACCACTGCAGAAGATAGAGAGAAAATTAAAGATGTTCCCTATGCTTCAGCCATAGGCTCTATCATGTATGCAATGCTGTGTACCAGACCTGATGTGTGCCTTGCTATTAGTTTGGCAGGGAGGAACCAAAGTAATCCAGGAGTGGATCACTGGACAGCGTTCAAGAACATCCTGAAATACCTGAAAAGGACGAAGGATATGTTTCTCGTTTATGGAGGTGAGAAAGAGCTCATCGTAAATGGTTATGTCGATGCAAGCTTTTACACTGAGCGGGCAGAGGTGTGACCGCGGAGGCGGGGATGTCCAGCGGGCTGACGCACGAACGCGGCGGCGAGCGGGCTGAGGTGCCACCATGGCGGTGAGGGGGCTGAGGTGTGGCGGCGGCGAGGGCTCGACAAGGGCAAAGGCGAGGGTTCGAGTTGAGGAGGCAGATGCGTACGGGTATGTGGGCCTGATTCACTGGGCCAAAGTGCACGGTCGAGCATTGTTTGCATCATTTGATGCACACGACGTGGTTTTCCGAATTAGTACCACCTCGTGTATATGTTTTAAATTCAAACTAAAAACATAAATTTACAGAAAGAAAGCGTATTGTGACGGTGAACCCACGGAGTCAATCCATGCTTTATTATTAGGGATAGATATGAGTTATGTATGTTGGTGACCGAATGTTGTTCGGAGTCCGAGATGAGATCACGGACATGACGAGGAACTCCGGAATGGTCCGGAGCTAAAGTTTGATATATGGGATAATAGTGTTAGGTCACCGGAGGGGTTCTAGAATTCACCGGAAGGGGTTCCAGATGTTTCCCGAAATGTTTGGGTACGAGAACACTTTATTTGGGCCAAAGGGGAAAGCCCACAAGGTTTTTGGAAAGCGCAAAAGGAAGTTTTGCGCAGTCCAGGGGGCAGATGCCAGGGTCCCTGGCGTCTGGGTCCAGACGCCGGGAACCCGGGCGTCTGGCCCTGGAGTCCGAGAAGGACTCTTGCCTTTCGGGTGAAACCGACTTTGTGGAGGCTTTTACTCCAAGTTTCAACCCCAAGGCTCAACATATAAATAGAGGGGTAGGGCTAGCACCCAAGACACATCAAGAAACACCAAGCCATGTGCCGGCTACCCCGTCCCCTCTAGTTTATCCTCCGTCATAGTTTTCGTATGCTTAGGCAAAGCCCTGCGGAGATTGTTCTTCACCAACACCGTCACCACGCCATCGTGCTGCCAGGAACTCATCTACTACTTCGCCCCTCTTGCTGGATCGAGAAGGCGAGGACGTCATCAAGCTGAACGTGTGCTGAACGCGGAGGTGTTGTACGTTCGGTACTTGATCGGGACGGATTGTGAAAGTGTGCGACTACATCAACTGCATTGATAAACGCTTCCGCTTTCGGTCTATGAGGGTACGTAGACATACTCTCCCCTCTCGTTGCTATGCATCACCATGATCCTGTGTGTGCGTAGGAAAATTTTGAAATTACTACGTTCCCCAACAGGAACCCCCCTGACTTGTCCCCGACTCCAACACCTCTTATATAACCCAAAACTTCCAGAAAGAAACCTAGATCGGGAGTTCCACCGCCAGAAGCCACCGTAGCCACCGAAAACCAAACTAGACCCATTCCGGCACACTGCCGAAGGGGCGAATCCCTCTCCGGTTGCCATCTTCATCATCCCGGCGCTCTCCATGACGAGGAGGGAGTAGTTCTCCCTCGGGGCTGAGGGTATGTACCAGTAGCTATGTGTTTGATCTCTCTCTCTCTCTCTCTCTCTCTCTCTCTCGTGTTCTTGAGGTGGTACGATCTTGATGTATCGCGAGCTTTGCTATTATAGTTGGATCTTATAATGTTTCTCGCCCTCTACTCACTTGTGATGAATTGAGTTTTCCCTTTGAAGCTATCTTATCGGATTGAGTCTTTAAGGACTTGACAACACTTGATGCATGTCTTGCATGTGCTTATCTGTGGTGACAATGGGATATCATGTGATCCACTTGATGTATGTCTTGGTGATCAACTTGCGAGTTCCGTGACCTCGTGAACTTATGCATAGGGGTTGGCACACGTTTTCGTATTAACTCTCCGGTAGAAACTCTGGGGCACTCTTTGAAGTTCTTTGTGTTGGTTGAAAAGATGAATATGAGATTGTGTGATGCATATCGTATAATCATACCCACGGATACTCGAGGTGACATCGGAGTATCTAGGTGACATTAGAGTTTTGGTTGATTTGTGTCTTAAGGTTTTATTCTAGTACGAACTCTATGATAGATTGAACAGAAATAATAGCTTCATGTTATTTTACTACGGACTCTTGAATAGATCAATCAGAAAGGATAACTTTGAGGTGGTTTCGTACCCTACCATAATCTCTTCATTTGTTCTCCGCTATTAGTGACTTTAGAGTGACTCTTTGTTGCATGTTGAGGGATACTTATATGATCCAATTATGTTATTATTGTTGAGAGGACTTGCACTAGTGAAACTATGAACCCTAGGCCTTGTTTCAACGCATTGCAATACCATTTGTGCTCACTTTTATCATTAGTTACCTTGCTATTTTTATATTTTCAGATTACAAAAACCTATATCTACCATCCATATTACACTTGTATCACCATCTCTTCGCCGAACTAGTGCACCTATACAATTTACCATTGTATTGGGTGTGTTGGGGACACAAGAGACTCTTTGTTATTTGGTTGTAGGGTTGTTTGAGAGAGACCATCTTCATCCTATGCCTCCCACGGATTGATAATCCTTAGGTCATCCACTTGAGGGAAATTTTCTACTGTCCTACAAACCTCTGCACTTAGAGGCCCAACAAGGTCTACAAGAAGAAGGTTATGTAGTAGACATCAAGCTCTTTTCTGGCGACGTTGCCGGGGAGGTTAGCGCTTGAAGGTATATCTTTAGATCTTGCAATCGAATCTTTTTGTTTCTTGTTTTAGCACTAGTTTAGTTTATAAAAGAAAACTACAAAAAATAGAATTGAGTTTGCCTTATACGCTTCACCTTTTTAACATCTTTCGTGAGAATGATGGAAAGGAAAATTGCGCTCAAATGCTAGAAGAAGAAGTCTATAAAATGTTTGGCACTAAATCTTTGAATGATGAGCATGATCGCAATGTTGTTAGTATGAACTCCTTGAATATCCTTAGTACTAATGATGATTGCACTAGTCATAATGAAAATGTCTCTTATAAGCATGTCAATTTTTGTGGAGTGCATAGAGTTTGCAAGTACACACCAAATAGGGAAGATAAATTTTGGAAGAGGCATAAGTATTTGGAAACTAAATGGTTGCAAGAGAGGCTAAATGTTTGTGCTGAAAATTTAAAATTTCTTCACCATACTTGTGAACTTTGCAATGAACATGGTCATTTAAATCTCCGATGCAAATTGTTCCATGATCGTACCGTGACCAAAAATTGTGATGATTTGATTTCCCTTGCACATCATAATGAACTTAGTTTGCTTTTGGGTTATGATGAAATGAAACGTATAACTAAGCATATTCCAGAATATAACCTTGAGAAATTCCTCGATATTGATCTAGAAGAAATTTCTATGTATTGTGCGGTGAATTGCATTGAAAATCCTTACATTGCCAATTACATAAAGAAAAGAAAACAAATAGAGGATGTTGAGAATACTAATGAAAGGGAAGAGGATTCCCAATATCCTCCTATTATTTCTTATGATGAATCAGGTAACGAGGAGGAGCCTTCTATTCAACCAATCTCATCAATAAGGAGCTCCAAAAACAAGATTGAACCCACACATAATGTGAAGAAGAAAAAGAAAAGACGGAGAAGTAAAGGTGAAAAGGTATCCCTCCCAAATGATGTTGTCCCTATTACTCATTGTGATGATGATAATTGCTATACTATTGGTGCTATCCATACTATTAATGATGAGAGTGATTATGCTTATGATATGAAAAGGCCCAAGCTTGGGGATTCTATGTTTGACGAGAATGACAAGTTTGAAAATATATTTGCTGCAATTAATGTTTGTCCCAAGCTTGGGGATGCTATGTTTAATGAAGATGATATTTGTAGTCTCTCAAGTTTTGATATGCAAACTTATTATGATGAGAGCATGCCTCCTACTTATGATGATTATATTGATGAAAGTGGGTTTGGAAGAGTGTAAACTTTAGGAAGTAATGATCCCACTATTTTGAAGGATGTTGAATCTTATTGTGATAATTATTAAAGTGGATTTGGAGAGGTCATGACCTTATTTAGTAATGATTCCACTATCTTGGAAGAGGTTTCAATCGATTATGATGAGAACAAAGTTGCTACTTATGATGATTATTGTGATGACACTTATGCTATAAAAAGTAGTGATGATTATATTAAAACTTGTCATGATTATGATTACCCTTTTCCTGAATATTACTCTTTTAATGTGGAAACAATTTATAGTATTCGAGTTTCTTATGATACTCCCACTATTCCGAATGAGAAGAATTTTGCCTATGTGGAGAGTAGTAAATTTTCTATGCTTGTAGATCATGAAAAGAATGCTTTAGGTTCTGGTTATATTGTTGAATTCATTCATGATGCTACTGAAAATTATTATGAGGGAGGAACATATGCTTGTAGGAATTGCAATAATATTGAGTTTCCTCTCTATGTGCTTACAATCCGGAAGTTATGCTTGTTTTACCTTCCTATGCAAGTTGATTCTTGTTCCCATAAGTTGTTTGCTCACAAAATCCCTATGCATAGGAAGTGGGTTAGACTTAAATGTCCTAGTCATATTCTTCATGATGCTCTCTTTATGTTTCAATTCTTATCTTTTATGCGAGCATCATTGAAATCATCATGCCTAGCTAGGGGCGTTAAACGATAGCGCTTGTTGGGAGGCAACCCAATTTTTATTTTTGTTCCTTTCTTTTTGTTCCTGTTTAGTAATAAATAATTCACCTAGCCTCTGTTTAGATGTGGTTTTATGTTTTAATTAGTGTTTGTGCCAAGTAGAACCTTTGGGAAGACTTGGGGAAGTCTTTGCGATCATGCTGTAAAAAACAGAAACTTTAGCGCTCACGAGATTTGCTACTATTTATTATTGAAGAGTTCTATTTAGTTAATTCTTTTTGCATATGATTAATAGATAAATTCCTCACGTACAGCAATTTATTTTAGAATTTTTGGGGTTCCAGAAGTATACGTTTGATCCAGATTACTACAGACTATTCTGTTTTTGATAGATTCTGTTTTCTATGTGTTGTTTGCTTATTTTGATAAATCTATGAGTAGTATCGGAGGGTATGAACCATAGATAAGTTGGAATACAGTAGATATTACACCAATATGAATTTAGAATGAGTTCACAACAGTACCTAAGTGGTGATTTATTTTCTTATACTAAGGGAGCTTACAAGTTTTCTGTTAAGTTTTGTGTTGTGAAGTTTTCAAGTTTTGGGTAAAGATTCGATGGACTATGGAATAAGGAGTGGCAAGAGCCTAATCTTGGGGATGCCCAAGTCACTCCAACGTAATATTCAAGGACAACCAAGAGCCTAAGCTTGGGGATGCCCCGGATGGCATCCCCTCTTTCGTCTTCGTTCATCGGTAACTTTACTTGGAGCTATAATTTTATTCACCACATGTTATGTGTTTTGCTTGAAGCGTCATTTTATTTTCTTTTGTTTTGCTTGCTGTTTTAATAAAATACCAATATCTTAAATTCTTAAATGTTAGAGAGTCTTCACATAGTTGCATGATTATTCGACTACTCATTGAGCTTCACTTATATCTTTTGGAGTAGTTTGTCATTTGCTCTAGTGCTTCACTTATATCGTTTTAGAGCACAGCGGTGGTTTTATTTTGAAGAAATAGATGAACTCTCGTGCTTCACTTATATTATTTTGAGAGTCTTTAGAACAGTGTGGTAATTTGCTTTGGTTATGAAACTAGTCCTAATATGATGGGCATCCAAGATGGGTATAATAAAAACTTTCATATAAAGTGCGTTGAATACTTTGAGAAGTTTGATACTTGACGATTGTTTTGAGATATGAAGATGGTGATATTAGAGTCATGCTAGTTGAGTAGTTGTGTATTTGAGAAATACTTGTGTTAAAGTTTGTGATTCCCGTATCATGCACGTATGGTGAACCGTTATGTGATGAAGTCAGAGCATGATTTATTTATTGATTGTCTTCCTTATGAGTGGCGGTCGGGGACGAGCGATGGTCTTTTCCTACCAATCTATCCCCCTAGGAGCATGCGCATAGTACTTTATTTCGATAACTAATAGATATTTGCAATAAGTATGTGAGTTCTTTATGAGTAATGTTGAGTCCATGGATTATACGCAATCTCACCCTTCCACCATTGCTAGCCTCTCTAGTATCGTGCAACTTTCGCCGGTACCATAAACCCACCATATATCTTCCTCAAAACAGCCACCATACCTACCTACTATGGCATTTTCATAGCCATTCCGAGATATATTTCCATGCAACTTTCCACCGTTCCGTTTATTATGACACACTCCATAATTGTCATATTGCTTTGCATGATCATGTAGTTGACATCGTATTTGTGGCAAAGCCACCATTCATAATTCTTTCATACATGTCACTCATGAGTCATTGCATATCCTGGTACACCGCCAGAGGCATTCATATAGAGTCATATTTTGTTCTAGTATCGAGTTGTAATTCTTGAGTTGTAAGTAAATAAAAGTGTGATGATCATCATTATTAGAGCATTGTCCCACTGAGGAAAGGACGATGGAGACTATGATTCCCCCATAAGTCGGGATGAGACTCCGGACGAAAAATAAAAAAAAAGAATAAAAAAGAGGCCATAAAAAAGAGAAGGCCCAAAAAAACAAAAACAAAACAAAAAATGAGAGAAAAAGAGAGAAGGGGCAATGCTACTATCCTTTGACCACACTTGTGCTTCAAAGTAGCACCATGATCTTCATGATAGAGAGTCTCCTATGTTGTCACTTTCATATACTAGTGGGAATTTTTCATTATAGAACTTGGATTGTATATTCCAATGATGGGCTTCCTCAATGATGGGCTTCCTCAAAATGCCCTAGGTCTTCGTGAGCAAGCGAGTTGGATGCACACCCACTTTGTTTCTTTTTGAGCTTTCATACACTTATAGCTCTAGTGCATCCGTTGCATGACAATCCCTACTCACTCACATTGATATCTATTGATGGGCCTCTCCATAGCCCGTTGATATGCCTAGTTGATGTGAGACTATCTTCTCCTTTTTGTCTTCTCCACAACCACCATTCTATTCCACCTATGGTGCTATGTCCACGGCTCGCGCTCATGTATTGCGTGAAGATTGAAAAAGTTTGAGAACATCAAAAGTATGAAACAATTGCTTGGCTTGTCATCGGGGTTGCGCATGATTTAAATATTTTGTGTGATGAAGATAGAGCATGGCCAGACTATTTGATTTTGTAGGGATAGCTTTCTTTCGCCATGTTATTTTGAGAAGACATGATTGCTTAGTTAGTATGCTTGAAGTATTATTTTTTTTATGTCAATATTAAACTTTTGTCTTGAATCTGATGGATCTGAATATTCTTGCCACAATAGGGAAGATTACATTTATGTTAGGTAGCATTCCACATCAAAAAATTTGTTTTTATCATTTACCTACTCGAGGACGAGTAGGAATTAAGCTTGGGGATGCTTGATACGTCTCCAACGTATCTATAATTTTTGATTGTTCCATGCTATTATATTATCAACCTTGGATGTTTTATAAGCATTAATATGCTGTTTTATATGATTTTTGGGACTAACCTAGAGCCCAGTGTCAGTTTATGTTTTTCCCTTGTTTTTAAGTATCGTAGAAAAGGAAAATCAAACGGAGTTCAATTGGCCTGAAACTTCACGGAGATCATTTTTGGACCCGAAGAAGCCCACGGAGTACCGGAGGTGGGCTAGAAGAGTCCCGAGGCCACCACGAGGGTGGGGGCGCCCCTACCCCTGGGCGCGCCCCTCTGCCTCGTGGCCACCTCGGGAACCCCCCTGACTTGTCCCCGACTCCAACACCTCTTATATAACCCAAAACTTCCAGAAAGAGACCTAGATCGGGAGTTTCGCCGCCAGAAGCCTCCGTAGCCACCGAAAACCAATCTAGACCCGTTCCGGCACCCTGCCGGAGGGGGGAATCCCACTCCGGTGGCCATCTTCATCATCCCGGCGCTATCCATGATGAGGAGGGAGTAGTTCTCCCTCGGGGCTGAGGGTATGTACCAGTAGCTATGTGTTTGATCTCTCTCTCTCTCATGTTCTTGAGGTGGTACGATCTTGATGTATCGCGAGCTTTGCTATTATAGTTGGATCTTATGATGTTTCTCCCCCTCTACTCTCTTGTGATGAATTGAGTTTTCCCTTTGAAGTTATCTTATCGAATTGAGTCTTTGAGGATTTGAGAACACTTGATGTATGTCTTACATGTGCTTATATCTATGGTGACAATGGGATATCATGTGATCCACTTGATGTATGTCTTGGTGGTCAACTTGCGAGTGGATTGATGGCGACGTGGGCCCATAAGACACACAACCATGTTAGTAAAAAGTTTTTCAGTGACTAGACTCAACTTTGGCCAAGGAGTTGGAAAGGGGGCTACCTACAAGCAGTCAGCTCTGATACCAACTTGTGAGGCCCCCAATTCAATCGTACACTAATCACACACGAAAATGTGTATGATCAAGATCAGGGACTCACGGGAAGATATCACAACACAACTCTAGACACAAAATAAAATAATACAAGCTAGGGGCCTCGAGGGCTCGAATACACAAGAGTCAGCGGAAGCAATAATATCTGAGTACAGACATAAGTTAAACATGTTTGCCTTTAGAAGGATAGCACAAACAACAACATGGATTGAAAAGGCAAGGCCTCCTGCCTGGGAGCCTTCTAACTACTCCTGATCATCGGCGGCCTCCACGTAGTAGTAAGCATCCTCGTGGTAATAGTAGTCGTTAGTGGTGTCTTCTGGCTCCTGGGATCCGTCATCTGGTCACAACAATCGGGTACGGGGGAAAAATAGGTAGCAAAGCAACCGTGAGTACTCATCCAAAGTACTCGCAAGACTTACATCAGATTAAACTAAGTATGCATCTATATCAAAGGAATGGGCTGTATCTGTGGACTAAACTACAGAATGCCAGAAGAGAAGGCGAAAACCTAGCCTATCAAAGACTAGCATCTTCAAGCAGCTCCAAGCATCTTGCAGCATTCAGAAGAGTATAGAAAGGCATATTATAATATTAGTAAGTATGTTGTTACATGCCCAGAGATCACTTCCTCGACTCCCTGCGAGAAAATAATCTTGGAGCCATCATTTCCATTACATGCCTCAGCATTAAGTGCTAGTTGTATCGATTGGGATACAACTCCGAGCGTCCGTTACCATGGACCCGGCTATTTGAATAGATAGAATTCTTCCCTGCATGGGTGCACCAACTTACCCAACACGCTCGATCAACTCCGGCCGGACACACCATCAGGTCATGACCGGCCTCGGCCGATCAACACACTGTAGTCCTACCTAGGCTCAACACAGATGCTGATAAGTCTCCAACGTATCTATAATTTTTGATTGTTCCATGCTATTATATTATCAACCTTGGATGTTTTATATGCATTAATATGCTATTTTACATGATTTTTGGGACTAACCTATGAACCTAGAGCCCAGTGCCAGTTTTTGTTTTTTCCTTGTTTTTAAGTATCGCAGAAAAGGAAAATCAAACGGAGTCCAATTGACATGAAACTTCATGGAGATCATTTTTGGACCAGAAGAAGCCCATGGAGTATCGGAGGTGGGCCAGAAGAGTCTCGAGGCCACCATGAGGGTGGGGGCACACCCTACCCCCCTGGGCGCGCCCCCTGCCTCGTGGCCGCCTCGGGAACCCCCCCCCCCGACTTGTCCCCGACTCCAACACCTCTTGTATAACCCAAAACTTCCAGAAAGAAACCTAGATCAGGAGTTCCACCGCCAGAAGCCTCCGTAGCCACCAAAAACCAATCTAGACCCGTTCCGGCACCCTGCCGGAGGGGGGAATCCCTCTCCGGTGGCCATCTTCATCATCCCGGCGCTCTCCATGACAAGGAGGGAGTAATTCTCCCTCGGGGCTGAGGGTATGTACCAGTAGCTATGTGTTTGATCTCTCTCTCTCTCGTGTTCTTGAGGTGGTACGATCTTGATGTATCGCGAGCTTTGCTATTATAGTTGGATCTTATGATGTTTCTCCCCCTCTACTCACTTGTGATGAATTGAGTTTTCCCTTTGAAATTATCTTATCGGATTGAGTCTTTAAGGATTTGAGAACACTTGATGTATGTCTTGCATGTGCTTATCTGTGGTGACAATGGGATATCATATGATCCACTTGATGTATGTCTTGGTGATCAACTTGCGAGTTCCGCGACCTCGTGAGCTTATGCATAGGGGTTAGCACATGTTTTCGTCTTGACAATCCGGTAGAAACTCTGGGGCACTCTTTGAAGTTCTTTGTGTTGGTTGAGTAGATGAATCTGAGATTGTGTGATGCAGATCGTATAATCATACCCACTGATACTTGAGGTGACATTGGAGTATCTAGGTGACATTAGGGTTTTGGTTGATTTGTGTCTTAAGGTGTTATTCTAGTATGAACTCTATGATAGATTGAACGGAAAGGATAGCTTCATGTTATTTTACTACGGACTCTTGAATAGATCGATCAGAAAGGATAACTTTTGAGGTGGTTTTGTACCCTACCATAATCTCTTCGTTTGTTCTCTGCTATTAGTGACTTTGGAGTGACTCTTTGTTGCATGTTGAGGGAAAGTTATATGATCCAATTATGTTATTATTGTTGAGAGGACTTGCACTAGTGAAAGTATGAACCCTAGGCCTTGTTTCAACGCATTGCAATACCGTTTGTGCTCACTTTTATCATTAGTTACCTTGCCGTTTTTATATTTTCAGATTATAAGAACCTATATCTACCATCCATATTACACTTGTATCACCATCTCTTCGTCGAACTAGTGCACCTATACAATTTAGCATTGTATTAGGTGTGTTGGGGACACAAGAGACTCTTTGTTATTTGGTTGCAGGGTTGTTTGAGAGAGACCATCTTCATCCTACGCCTCCCACGGATTGATAAACCTTAGGTCATCCACTTGAGGGAAATTTGCTACTATCCTACAAACCTCTGCACTTGGAGGCCCAACAATGTATACAAGAAGAAGGTTGTGTAGTAGACATCAGATGCCAGCACACTAGTCTACATCCTAAATGCGAAGGGGTCATGGGCCAATCATCCTTTGCAATCCTGCACGTTGCGAGGGCGGCCGGTGAGCAGACCTGGCAACCTCCTTAATTAAGGCAGGAGCTTACGCAGTCCAACCCGGCGCGCGCTGCTCCATCGCTGACGTCACTGAGCTTTCCGCTGATACATACGATGCAGAGTGACCATACTTATTCCCGCGAGGTGGTTAGTGCGAAAAAGGCCAGAGGCCTACTCGGATCAAATATCCAAACTGTTAGTGTCTTGGTAGTGTGCGGTAATGATTAATGACCCACAATATTTGGTCCCGTCGCCCCGTCTCATGGACTTGCAGCAAGGGATAAGAATGCCCGGCCACGCCGCGTGGAAAACTTGCGGGTATCCTCTAGATCAACTCGACTTCACATCACTCGCGGGTACCCCTCGGGGCCGACCCGATGTCATCATGGTTCTATGGCAAGTCAAAGTAACCGTGTGTCCAAAACAGCAAGGGGGAACCTGAGGAATCACCCTCGATGGATTCCCACTCGATGTAACCATCAAGGTGGACTTGGAGGAATCACCCTCGTTGGTCCACACTTGAGGGGTTGCACGACAGAGTCATTATCGGGAGTGGTGAAGGAGGAATCACCCTCGATAACCACGACTGAATAGTTACACTACATGGTTAACATCAGAAGTGGTGGCGAGTTATCACCCTCGGCACTCGATCGTAACTCTGCAGAGTCGTACAACTAAGGGGGGTGATGTGCGGTGTCGGGGCCTGGACGTCGATCATGTTGATCGAGTAATCGAACATAAAGCAGGGGCAACTGGGACAAGGTGGGGGTCATTGATGGATCTCTAACCAACCTATACTAAGCAGTTTAGAATAAGCAGGTAAGGTATGAAAGTAGGTAACAAAAACAGGCTATGCATCATAATAGGATCATACAAAAAGCAGTAGCAGTTCTAATGCAAGCATGAGAGGGAAAGAAATGTGCGATATCGGAATGCTCAAGGGGGGTTTGCTTGCCTGGAAGCTCTGCTGAAAAGGAATAAGTGTCGTTGTCGATGTAGTCGATCACCGGAGCATGATCGGCCTCGGGGTCTACCGGAGAGAAGAGGGGGAAGAAACAGTAAATATAAGCAAACAAATGCAACACTAAGCATGACATGATGAAAAGCAGAACTAGGGGTGTTCTAACATAGTACTACGCGTTGCAGACGGAGAGGGAAAACATCCGGTGGGTTTTCCGGTGTTTGGCGTTTTTCAGATAAAGGAAAAGAGAGGAAAAGTTCCATGTTCAGCATGCTAGGGGCATGTGACAGATGAACCAACCGCTTATTCAGATTCATTGGATTTTTTTGACCAACTTTCATATATAAACCATTTTCATCTGAGTTACAGTTTAATTGCTATTAAATTTGGAAGTTTTAAACATATACTGAAATTAATTTAAATAACTAATTCGATAGAACAGGAAATATGATGCCATCATGGCATCATTGGTGCATCGGCGGTTGACAGGCCAGTTGACCAGTCAATGGGGCCCACAGGAAGTGATTGGGCGATGCCTAGTCAGCCGTTGACTGGGTCAACAAGGCCAGCCGAGCCCTTGGGGCCACTGGGTAGTGACCTAATGGGGTGGCCCCAGTCGACCACGTCGGCACCAATGCGTGTGGAGCCTCCTGCGAGCGCTCCCGCGGCGGAGGCGCGTCGGATCTCGCAGGAATCCAGCTCCGGGCGATCGTTCGGGGTGCAGCCGGCTGTTTTCGAACGGCCGCTTCGTCGTGGGTCCAATGGTGGCGACAAAACGAGCATAGGGGACCGGCAAGGACGTCGGCGACAAGCCATGGCCGCAGGCGCGTATGGACCAGGCAGAGGCACGACTACGGGGTGTTTGCGAGTGCGTTTAGTTGGTGGGCGGGACCTGCAGCGCACCCAGAGCACGCTTGGGCGGTCGGGAGGGGCAGCAGCGGTTGGGAACGCGGGGCAGGCAGCAACGGGGGCAACCAGAGCGCGGCAAAGGCGGTAGGGGTTCGTCCTTCAGACAAAACGAGGCGGGAGCGGGTCAGGGGGCGAGCTAGGGGTGGCGCTCGATGTTAGGGGTGCTCTAGAGCACGCCCACCGCACGCGTTGGAGCTGGAGAGGTTGAGCAGCTCGCGTAGCGTGGTCATAGCGACGGCCGGAGCACAAGGGCGAGGCCGGCTAGATAGAGAGCACGCGAGAACACGGGGAAAGAGGGGAGTCTGTCGGGTGCTCACCGGGCCCTAGAGGTGTGCGCACGCAAGCTCGAGGAGGGCTCGATGGAGAGAATCGACGACGGCGACGATGAAGGTCCGAGGTTGAAGAAGGGGTCGTCCGCGTCGATGCAGGCTCTTTGGACGGGTGCGAGGTGGCGGAGTCGAAGCAGCGGACGGCGGCGGTGTTGCAGCGCGGGTCGGAGGTACTTGGGGGAGGCGGTGGCCGCGGCGGGGAGAAGTGGTCGGCGACGAGCGCATCATGGAGGTGGGGGATCCAACAGGGGGGAGCGAAGAGGGTGAGGGGAGTGAGCGGGCGAGGTGAGTGGAGGGAGGCGAGGGGGAGCACGAGGCGTCGGGGGCCTTATCCCCCTCGACGCCGGGGAGCTGGTGTGGTGGGGCGCGCTCGGTTGTGCCCCGGTCGGCTGTACAGGGAAGGCGACCGGGGAGGCAAGCTGGCTCGGGTGAAGGTAGGCGGGCCGGCTGGGTCGACCCAGGTAGGTTAGGTCCAGGCGGTTAGGGGCCTTCTTTCATTTTATTTTTTAGTTTTATTAAATACAAAACTTGCTCCTAAATAGAATAATAGTTTAGGCCACAGCCACATTTAGTTTAGTATTTAAATAAAATAGTTTAGTAATTTTACAAATTAAAAAGCATTTAAACAAATGTTTTAAGCATTGTTTTAATTAGTTTGGGGCAATTAGACATTATGCAAAAATGTTGGTTCACCACCAATATTAACAAGCGATTATTTGCCACATGATGAACATTTTTGTTTTCATGTTCAACCAATTTAGAATTTCACTTAAAATTTGAAATTGAATTCAACTGGAATTTGAAAGGGATAGGAGACAATGATGATCAAACACTTGTTTAGCAAAATGATTAACTTAACCCCAGGGTTTAGTCTAGCATCATTACACCGGGGTGTTACATCGCCCATATTTGTGAGTGCCTTAAAGCATCGCGAGATTGAATCCACTACAAAGCACCACTCCTTCTGAAGAAAAACCCATCAAACTTGGCCAGAGAAGACAGATAGAATGCAAAGCTATTTAATTATACAACAAGAAAACCTCAAAAGATTCAATTGTATTCAATAAACAATCTGATCATAAAGTGACAATTCATCATATCTAACAATCGCACCACCGATTACATCAAGTTGATCCATCGTGTGAGGCAGCTCGCTGAAACATGGTATTGAATATTCAAAAGGGGGGAGAGAGAGAGAGAGAGAGAGAGAGAGAGAGAGAGAGAGTCATCTAGTTACTATTATGGACCCTAAGGTCCTAAGAAACTACACACACATGGTCATGGACCATAAGGTACATGTGTTCATAGAGCAACAACATTTATGATAGGTGGCATAAGCGGGGTGCGATAATTGAGGCATCGTCTGTGCCTTCGACTACGTATGCTGAAGTGCATGTTAATCAATAGGGACCAGGCGTGGGGACCTAGGAACTTCCTACAAAATTGTCTTGTTGAATTCCTGAGATCTTGTAGAAACGATTTTGATGGTTTCCTACGGATCCGCGGATCATAGGGCCAATTTCACAAGATCTCGATGGATTCAGGGGTTAATGATGACATTATCTCCCACCGAGTAGGCCCATGGTGACCTAAAACCCAGCAAAGGCCCATTAAGACCCAAGCATGATTCATCAACTACCAATATACCATCCTGCATGGAGGGGATTTACTCACTCGGGGCATGTTACCCGAGTGAAGATTTCCATCACTCGGCTAGGATTGAGGACACATCTTCATCTGGGTGTATTACATTCCGATGGAAGCAGCTCAACGGCCAAAGGCTTTAATTGGAATGTTCCTAAAACCTTGAAGCATGACATTACATCTAATTACGATGACCCCTGTTACCTCCCATAGTGGACATGCATTATTAGACTTTGGTTGACTGTACTGTAGCAAAACTAGGATGTGTCAAACTCTATATAAGTGCCTCCCTAGTTCCTAGTTATTGGCCCAAAACTTTTGTAAATACACACTCTTACGCAAGAATATGATTAGGGCTTTAGCTCCACCATAAGGGGCCTGAACTTCTACCTCTTGTGTCGCCCAATGTGTCTCGCTAGATCAAGCCTTGTTTCTCCCCCATCTTACTGTGAGCTTTCACACCACGACATCGATAATGGCAATGCATGTTGGTATCATGTCCCTCTTTTGGGGGGAAGGGCGTCGTTGTGGTGCTCCTATCCGCATTAGGGCTTCCGATGAAAAACCTTGACCGTATTTCGGCAGCGTCGGTAACAGCGTGTGCCGTTGTCAGCCCCTTGGGGGCATCGCCATGGAGTTCAGGTTCGCTATGTTTGCTCCTCCTCGGCATCGGCGGGCAACCTCAGATCCTTTCTTGATACCCCATTGGCTCTCGCAGGAGGCGATCCCGCGGCTTCCAATCTTTTACACCCGACATTGGTAGCATTGCTCTCTGTCCTCGGTGTTTGCAGGTAGAATCAACGCTCCACGGCCCGAAGCGAGAGTATGCGGATCCTCTCGAGACTCTGACGGCAACTTAGTGTGTGCCTTCCATCGAAGTCGAGTAGTCTCTCTTTGACTCATGAGTTCTTTTCTTGTTAGCAGCATATGGTGCTTCTTGGTAGGGTGTGGGCGCCTCTTGTATTCTGGTTTTATCTTTGATCCGTTTTGTAAGAGAATTTCCTCATTACCTTGTATTGGTTCGGTTGTTGTGCTTTATATATACAGCGGGGCGAAAGCCTTTTTCTGTACGAGTTGGTAGGATCATGCAGTGTTGCTGCTCGCAGGCGAGCCGTCGGTATATCAAGGTAGCGGCGCTGGATGAGTTGGTGTGATGGTCGTGCTCTGCGCGTGGCTTCCGTGTGTAGCTTGGGGTACAGGCAGTCGAGTCATGCGGCATTGCAGTTCGAAAGCGAGTAGTAGTATGTTGGTGTGACGACTGCGAGAGGTAGTGTTGGCGGATTATGCCCGGTGCTGCGAGGGTGGTATGGACGTCGTCTTGGTTGACATGATATGTATGGTCGGTCTGGCTTGTACGTCAGTGCGCCGTTCACGGATGTCTAACGCAAACATTTTGTGATCCGCGAGCGGTTGTCTCGTGTAGCATGCATGGGCTACAAGCGTCCAAATCACGCGTCGTTGTAGCTCGTGCGCAAGGAGGGAAGTTGGAGCAGCGACTGTGGATTTGAGTGTTTGTTTGTTCGATTTTGGCCTTTGGGCGTATGGTCGATGAGAGCATGTTCAATTAGTTTAGTTTTCGATTTGGTTTCCCTCATGAATTGAAACAATTTGTTTATGTTCTGGATTCGGTTTTTCTTATCAAATGGATCACTTCCATGGCATTCTGACCACTTCTGGTACTCCCCCTATTCTAAAAACGAACTAAAAAGATCCACGCTTCGTTGAAGTTCAGTAGATCATTTATCGTTTATAAAAAGGACTAAATAAACGAACAAAACCAGATGTACGATCGCTACACCGGTGGAGATCGGTGCCGGTTGTTTTTCAACTTGTGTGGATTCCTTACCCCGTACGCCAACCCTCCAACAGGTCATCGCAGCGCGCACTTCCACGAGTGTGCGACCGAATTTCCCAGGAGACCCACGTACACCGGCGGGACAAATTCCGGCCGGACCGCGCGCGTTCCCTTTCAAACCGAACGAACCGTCAACGGAATTCGCGAGCACGGACGGAGTATTATTATACCGCCGGCATCCCGTCGCGCCGCAGCTAATTTCCCCGGACCCATCGTGGCCAGCGAGCACGTAGCATGACGTGGACGCACGCGTTGAGAACGAGCACAATAAACAATTGCTAGTGCTAGTAGAAAACGAACCAGCGGGGCGCGTAGCCGCGAGCCGCGACGAAACCGGCGGCCAGTGGCGACATGCGTGCGTGCGCGTAGCTGGCTGGTGGACGGCCGGATCGGGCGGGCAGGGCCGGGCAGGCAGCAGGTCCCGCGCCGCGCGCGGGCCCCACACACAGCCCGCGGGCGAGGGCGAAACTGCCGCCGCGCGAATCACTGCACCCCGATGCGCGCCGCTCCCGCGCGCCGGGCCCGCCCCCCTGTCTGCCGCGACCACGCCAGGTCTCCCCGCCCCATCCCCTGCGGCCCCCGCGCACACGCACCACCCAATCCCACCCACCCCGCGCCCAGCGCTGCACTGACTCCCACCGCTCCTACGTTCCCATGGGCGCCACAACACAGGTAACGGAGTGCCGTGCCGCAGCGCGGATCCGGGCGGGGGCGGCAGGGCAGGGAGTGGCCGGCAGCGGCGGCACACGTGGCCCGCGGGCGCGTCGCCCACACGCTCACGCCACTCCCAAGGTCACGAGCGGAAAAGGGCGACCAACCACCCGCCCCGCCCCACCCCGCCCCCGCGCACCGCGCGCACACGGTCGCCATCCCGCGCCGTACGGGGGCCACACCCACACCGACGGAACGGAAGCGAAGCAGCGAAAGATCCACCGCGGGCCCGCCCGCCCCCGCAGCGGGTGGGCACCGCACCGCACTGCTGGCCGCCGCGCCTAATTAACAAGCAATTTATCTCACGCCCACGACGCTCCCCGACCTCGTTCGTTATCCAGATGCCCCCCCGCGGCCGCGCCTACGTCCCTCCCCGGGAAACAGCCTGGAGTGGACGACACGTCGCGGTACGTACGGCGGCAGGCGCACTGATTATTATTTTTCCCTCCCACGATCTGACACCGGACACTTCCGTCGTGCCGCCGCTGCGAGAAGAAGAGGACTTGTTTTTTTTTTTTTGCGGGGGAGAAGAAGAGGACTTGGCCAAAGCAAGATCACGGAAATAAAATACCATTTCCTCCGTCGGCAGGGCGGCCGCGGAGGCAGCGGCGGATTTACCATACCCTTATCTGATCTTGTTACTGTCAGTAATTTGACACTTGTGCTGCCAAGCTACTATGAGGGGTTGGCTTAAAATTAAATTAAAACCCGAAAGGACGGACGGCGACATTTTTTCCAAGGAGCCGTCCCCGCGCATCGCTGTTTTATTATTGCGACGGATCGTGAGCGCGATTTGCAGTAGTAAATTCGACACGTAGTGGGCGGCTAGCATGGATCCATGCAGCAGCAGCAGCAGCAGCGCGCGCACGAGGTGACCCGACCGACCCGACCCGAGCTTTCGTCGACCGGCCAATAATGACCATGCTGCATGGGTCGCAACCAAGCGGCCAGATGAGATTAGACGAGACGACGGGTGCAAACGCACTTACTCCTGCAGTCCATCTAGCTTCCGTCTCACCAAAGATATGCTGGTTAATGTCTACTCGTAAAAAAAAGATCTGCTAGTAAATGGAGTAGAGGATTCGCAAGAAGATAGTAACTGAGCAGCGAGTAAATACGAGTGGTCTGTCAAAGTAGGAAGTAACTCGATATAATTCGGTCTATGGCAACGCCGGCAGGACTTGTCTTGGGCGACAATACATCCATCCATCTCTGCCTCTCCGGCGAAAAAAGAAACCGTATTTACAGATCTGCCCCTGCCGCTGTTGTGCAAGGCGGACGGCCTCTCCTAAAAACATCATGGAGGTACATGCAAATTTTCTTCGCTCTACTAGGGGCAAAAAAAGAAGGCGACCAAAGAAACTAGCAGTCATATCAGCTACATGAACTCCGGCGGCCCCGATCAGAGCTCCGCCGGCGGCGGGCAGTTCAGGTCGAGGTCGAACGGGACGGGCTTCCTTGTGGGCGGCGACGGCGCCAGATCCACCACCGACGAGGAGTCGGAGTCGCTCGGGGACACGGACGCCACGGTCACCTTCGGCGCCTGGCTGTACATGTGGCAGCCGGCGGCGGCGGCGGCCGCGGCCTGCCCGAAGAAGTAGTACGGGTGCGACACCGGGTAGCCGCTGAAGGGGAAGCGCATGCCGGCGCCGGCGGTGCTGGTGGCCGCGCGGTGGAACAGGTCGAGCTCGAGGGACGGAGGGAGCGGCATGGCCTGCATGGGCGCCTGCACGTCGCCGCCGAAGGACTCGACGGTGCTGCTGTTGCTGCTCCGGCTGCCGTCGCCGGTGAGGGCCGCGGCGGCGGCGGGCGGCGCGGAGGCGGAGGCGAAGGGGAAGTTGGTCTTGGCCTTGTTGCCGCGGTACTCGCGCGCGGCGGCGTCGTAGGCGCGGGCGGCCTCCTCGGCCGTGTCGTACGTGCCGAGCCACACCCGGCTCTTCTTGGCCGGGTCGCGGATCTCCGCCGCGTACCGGCCCCACGGCCGCTTCCTGACGCCGCGGTAGTGCGTGCCGACGCCCCCGCCGTTGCCGCCGCCGACTCCGAGCGCGAGCCCGGTCGCGGCGGCCCCGGCAGCGGGCGGCGTCGCCGTCTTGTCGGACGTCCTGGGCGCCATGGCTGGCCGGCTCGCCTTTCTCTTTCTTGTTGACGGATGGGTGTGTGCGTATGAAGCTGATGGATGGCGTGCAGGATCTGGGGTTGGGGGGTGGGAGAGGGAGGGGGAGGAGGTACTTATTATAGGGGGTGGGGGGAGCAGCTGGTTAAAAAGGGAGGAAATGGGGAGCGAGCGAGTGGTGGAGCGGCAAGAGGAGAGGAGGGAATAAAACTCGGCGCAGTCAGGGACGGAGCGCTTTGACTGTCCGCGCCGCCGCCCCTCGTCTTTTGCGTGGCGGCATTACAATTTGTAACGCCCGCTTTTCCGCCCGGACCCTCGGGATCCGCGAAATTGCGCAAACCCTGGGGCGGTTACGAACTTTGTGGGTCGGTCCCTTCTCGGTCACGCGTTGGGCATGATCTTTGTGTGCACCACAAATGCATAAAAGCAACTCAAAAAATGCATATAAAAACACAGAAGCAGCATATCGCACAATTGAATTTTGGTATTCTTTTGTCTTCTCCGACTCGCACATACAGAGGGCACGTCAATAGTAGTGACGGCTAGAGTTTCGTGGCACCGTCGAAACAACGGAGTTCTGTCCACACGTGCAACCGAGAGGTCACCGAACCCTGCCATGAAACGCCGGTGACGTCGATCCGAAAAGGCCAAAGGCCTGGAGAAGAGGATGACGCTGGATTAGATGACGAAGGTCACCGCAAAACTCTAGGAGTTTATTCTTTGAGAGAGTACGACAATGTCGTACCAAATTTTTATACAAGAGAGCGCAAAAAATGTATAAGAAACTTACGAACGTTGCAAGCAACAATGTATGTACACACACTAAAAAGGGAACAAAACTAACTGCTCACTAGATAGTCAACATACACCGCTCCAGCTCCCCTCCAAGAGGTTACTCATCTGAAATGTGATCGACTAGTGCTTGGCCAGATTTCTGTTTGTCCCTATTATGGAACGGAACACCCCGAGCGTTCCGTTGTTCCCATAGGTTCCAAGCAATAAGAGCGATCATGGTGTCGAAGCCCCTCGTGGCTTTGCTATGGAACGTTCTCCTATACCAAGCCACCATTCCTCTAGAGAATGTTGCTGATCAGGAATTTGAACAATGACTCCCAGTTACGACAAGCACCTATAACAAGTCTCACGAGAAGCCACACAATACATAAGGATGTGATCCATGGTATCTTCATTTTGGAGGAAGGTAAAGCATGCAGAAGTTTGTGCTCGGAGACCATGTTGAGTCCTTCTATCCGAGGTCCAAAAGGCGGTAGAGGAATGCTAGTCATGCGAAGATATTGTACTTGTGAGGTTCCCAACACTTCCAGATGCATGAACCTCGGGCGAATCTGTAGCTAATTGCCATAGTAGTTTGTAAACCGAGTTTGCAGAGTAGTGCCCAGAAGTTGTCCACCTCCAAATAAATGTGACGGGCACATCAGGCTTGAGTGTGATGGTGCTGATGATAGTCCGAAGCTAGGATATATCAAAAAGTTAAAGAGTTGACAAGCTGTTGGATATATCGGTATGTTCTCTCTAGCTATGGTTACTGAATGCAACCTTCACTGTCCTTTTATTGGCAATCCTTGTGCAGATTTTGAGGGAAATGAGCGGCACAAGATCTCTTACATCGTAGCCATTTATTCATCTATCCCTCCAGAACAAGGTCCTGCCTCTATCACCCATCAAAATCATGACAAGTCTGTCAAAAACATGATGCACTATATCATCATCTAGGAGTTACAAGCCTTGCCACGGCCGATGAGGGTCAGTACGCCACAACCATTCCCATTGTACCCTCGACGCAATAGCCTGTAGTTGAAGGGTTTTGACACCTTGTCCGCCAAGCTAATTGGCTTGCAAACCGAAGGCCAGGCAACAAGGCATTGACATCCATTATATGCCCTGGCCCCGCCTAGAAGAAAGCTCGTAACCACGTGTTAATTTCCTCGAACACCTAGATCGAAAGTTTCAATGACCATGAGATGGTGGATTTGTCTTGATAAGCACCAATCTGTCGGCCCTAGCAATGAGCCCTCCCTACCAAACTGGGAGGAAATCCCTGATTGAATCTAGCATGGGTTGCCATTGATAGTTGGTCAGATAATTCAAGCTCAATTTTAGACCTAAGTAATGGCAAGGGAATGAATCAATCTTGTAGCCCAAAACCTTTGCCATGCGCATAGTGTCAACCTCCTCTCCTTTGATCCGAATTGCCAAGGATTTGTCGTAGTTAAATTGAAGGCTCGAGGACTTGCTAAATATATCCAGTGCAGAATTGACAAAAGTGATATCCTAGCGTGTCATTCTAGTGAAGCACATCATCGGCAAATATGGATAGGCGATGAATGGTGTTAATCCGAGGCAATGTTTGCAAGACCTCCTCATTGTCAGCTTTCATAATCAATGAAGTGAGAATGTCCATGTCTATGACAAAAAGGAGCGGTGAAATTGGGCCTCCTTGTCTCAATCTGCGAGCATGCATTAATTTCCTCCTCGTAAGTCCGTTTACCACAACTTTCGAGCAAGTAGGTGTTGAGCGAAGCGCCCCCCGCCCAATGAAAATCACTTAAGGAATTGTTTTGTGAGGACTTAGATGGAAGAAAATATTCTCATTTGGCCCATTCAAACATTCACACTTTACCTGTTCCCCCTGTTATGTTAGTCAAGCTGCGCCAGGGACCCCAACTGAGCTAGCTAGCTTCTTGTTCTTCTATATCTCTTTGGCAGTAGTATAAAAGAGTAAATTTTGCGTTTCAACCCTGCCAAAGTTATCAATTTTACATTGGTGCATCCATCGTATTCTTGATTCCTACCATCACCCTGCAAATTCGTACAAAAATATGCAAGACTTTAACTGCCTGAATGAAACCTCGAAGTCTGAACTGCACACCTGCGCTGCCTTGGTTACTCAACACATCCCAAAATAGTGCAAACAAAACGTAATGCATGTTTGGCCGAAAGATGGATCGATCGGAAGTTGCGTTCATGGATGCTGCAATACAGGTGAGAACTGTGCTAACTGCTAGTTGGTGTTTTGGTCGGTTGAATCTATGCTTGCTTCTATCTCATCCTCTCTCACTCTCATACTTCCAGTGTTTAGGAAATATGTGCTATAAAAATTTGGATGCTTACTTGCTTTCTAAATTGTATGTTGCATGTGGACTTAGTATGAATTTTGTAATATTAAACACTTTGTGACATTTGCAAATCACTTTAAAATTCTAATATTAAGCACTTTATGAAATTTGCATCTTGCTTTCATGTTCATATTAGGCATGAAACTATCCAAAATAAGTGTTAGCAGTCATCACTCAGTTCAAATCTAGGGGCATTACAGACATTTCAGCACACAACTCGTACAACAATCACATGCTGGAATCTCAAATAAGAACTAGATGGCTGATTTTGTGAGCAGGTGATTCTGTGGGTAGTTTCCTAGAATCAGAGTCTGGAGAATCATGAGGCGAAAAAGAACCGACTCTTAGTAAAGTGTACCCATAACGTTCGCTACTTATAAAGGTTGGAGTTGATGGCGAGTTCACACGTGGGACCATCAACCTTCACCCATAAACAAATGCACATCTACCACATATGAGACCAACAACCTTATAACCAATAAACAAATGCCCTCAACCCACAGGTGGGACCAACAAGTTTTATTAGTCGACAAATGTACCACTACCCACATGTGAGACCAACAATATGTCAAAACATACATAAATGTACTTCTACTCACATATGGGACCTACCACAAATAATGTTGGGGAACGCAGTATTTCAATATTTTCCTACGATCACGCAAGATCTATCTAGTAGATGCATAGCAACGAGCGGGGAGAGTGTGTCCACGTACCCTCGTACACCGAAAGTGGAAGTGTTTAGTCACGTGGTTGATGTAGTCGAATGTCTTCGTGATCCAACCGACCCAAGCACCGAACGTACGACACCTCCATGTTCAGCACACGTTCAGCTCGATGACGTCCCTCGATCTCTTGATTCAGTTGAGGACGAGGGAGAGTTTCGTCAGCACGTCGGCATGATGACGGTGATGATGAAGTTACCGGTGCAGGGCTTCGCCTAAGCACTACGACGATATGACCGAGGTGTGTAACTGTGGAGGGGGGCACCGCACACGACTAAGAGAAGACTTGGTGTGCCTTTGGGGTGCCCCCCTCCCATGTACATAAAGGGGGGTGGAGAGGTGGCCGGCTCTAGGGGGCGCGCCATGGGAAGAGTCCTACTTGGATTCCTGGTCCAAGTAGGATTCGGTCCCCCCCTTTCCTAGTCCAAGCAGGAGAAGAAGGGAAGGAGGAAGAGAAGAGAAGGAAGGAGGGGGGGGGCGCCGCCCATTCCCCTTGTCCAATTCAGACTGCGCAGGGGAGGGGAGGCACCACCTCTGGCCGTTCCTCTCTTTTCTCCACTAAGGCCCAAGGTGGCCCATTAACCTCCCGGGAGGTTCTAGTAACCCCCGGTACTCCGAAACTTATCCGAGACGACTCGAACCATTCCAGTGTCCGAATTGTTGGGGAACGTAGTAATTTCAAAATTTTCCTACGCACACGCAAGATCATGGTGATGCATAGCAACGAGTGGGGAGAGTGTTGTCTACGTACCCTCGTAGACCGAAGCGGAAGCGTTGACGCAACATAGAGGAAGTAGTCGTACGTCTTCCCGATCCGACCGATCCAAGCACCGTTACTCCGGCACCTCCGAGCTTGGCACACGTTCGGCTCGATGACGATCCCTGGGCTCCGATCCAGCAAAGCATCGGGGAGGAGTTCCGTCAGCACGACGGCGTGGTGACGATCTTGATGTTCTACCGTCGCAGGGCTTCGCCTAAGCACTGCTACAATATGACCGAGGTGGAATATGGTGGAAGGGGGCACCGCACACGGCGAAGGAACGATCACGAAGATCAACTTGTGTGTCCATGGGGTGCCTCTTGCCTCAGTATATAAAGGATGGAGGAGGAGGAGACCGGCCAAGGCTTGGTGCGGCCAGGATGTGGAGTCCTACTAGGACTCGAAGTCCTAGTAGGAGTCCACCAAGAGGGAAGGAAGGGAGAAGGAAGTGGAGGAGAAGGAAAGGTGGCCGGCCCCCTTTTCCCTAGTCCAATTCAGACTAGAGGGGAGGGGGGCGCAGCAGCCCCTTGGCCCTTTCTCCTCTTCCCACTAAAGCCCATCAAGGCCCATTGCTTCTCCCGTAACTACCCGGTACTCCGAAAAATACCCGAATCACTCGGAACCTTTCCGATGTCCGAATATAGTCATCCAATATATCGATTTTTACGTCTCGACCATTTCGAGACTCCTCGTCATGTCCCCGATCTCATACGGGACTCCGAACTCCTTCGGTACATCAAAACTCATAAACTCATAATATAACTGTCATCGAAACCTTAAGCGTGCGGACCCTACGGTTCGAGAACAATGTAGACATGACCGAGACACGTCTCCGGTCAATAACCAATAGCGGGACCTGGATGCCCATATTGGCTCCTACATATTCTACGAAGATCTTTATCGGTCAGACCGCATAACAACATACGTTGTTCCCTTTGTCATCGGTATGTTACTTGCCCGAGATTCGATCGTCGGTATCCAATACCTAGTTCAATCTCGTTACCGGCAAGTCTCTTTACTCGTTCCGTAATACATCATCTCGCAACTAACTCATTAGCTGCAATGCTTGCAAGGCTTAAGTGATGTGCATTACCGAGAGGGCCCAGAGATACCTCTCCGACAATCGGAGTGACAAATCCTAATCTCGAAATACGCCAACCCAACATGTATCTTTGGAGACACCTGTAGAGCTCCTTTATAATCACCCAGTTACGTTGTGACGTGTGGTAGCACACAAAGTGTTCCTCCGGCAAACGGGAGTTGCATAATCTCATAGTCATAGGAACATGTATAAGTCATGAAGAAAGCAATAGCAACATACTAAACGATCGGGTGCTAAGCTAATGGAATGGGTCATGTCAATCAGATCATTCAACTAATGATGTGATCCCGTTAGTCAAATAACAACTCTTTGTCCATGGTTAGGAAACATAACCATCTTTGATTAACGAGCTAGTCAAGTAGAGGCATACTAGTGACACTCTGTTTGTCTATGTATTCACACATGTATTATGTTTCCGGTTAATACAATTCTAGCATGAATAATAAACATTTATCATGAAATAAGGAAATAATTAATAACTTTATTATTGCCTCTAGGGCATATTTCCTTCACGAATGTAGCCTTCCAATATATGAATCTTTATGTATCGACCATTTCGAGAATCCTCGTCATGTCCGTGATCTCATCCGGGACTCCGAACAAACTTCGGTTCATCAAAACACGAAACTCATAATACAAATCATCATTGAACGTTAAGCGTGCGGACCCTATGTGTTCGAGAACTATGTAGACATGACCAAGACATATCTTCAGTCAATAACCAATAGCGGAACCTGGATTCTCATATTGGCTCCTACATATTCTACGAAGATCTTTATCGGTCAAACCTCATAACAACATACGTTGTTCCCTTTGTCATTGGTATGTTATTTGCCCGAGATTTGATCGTCAGTATCATCATACCTAGTTCAATCTCGTTACCGGCAAGTCTCTTTACCCATTCCATAATGCATCATCCTGTGGCTAACTCATTAGACACATTGCTTGCAAGGCTCATAGTGATGTGCATTACCGAGAGGGCCCAGAGATACCTCTCCGATACACGGAGTGACAAATCCTAATCTCGATCTATGCCAACTCAACAAACATCATCTGAGACACCTGTAGAGCATCTTTATAATCACCCAGTTACGTTGTGACGTTTGATAGCACACAAGGTGTTCCTCCGGTATTCGGGAGTTGCATAATCTCATAGTCAGAGGAACATGTATAAGTCATGAAGAAAGCAATAGCAGAAAAACTAAACGATCATTATGCTAAGCTAACGGATGGGTCTTGTCCATCACATCATTCTCTAATGATGTGATCTCGTTCATCAAATGACAACACATGTTTATGGCTACGAAACTTAACAATCTTTGGTTAACGAGCTAGTTAAGTAGAGGCATACTAGGGACATTATGTTTGTCTATGTATCCACACATGTACTAAGTTTCCGGTTAATACAATTTCTAGCATGAATAATAAACATTTATCATGATATAAGGAAATATAAATAGCAACTTTATTATTTCCTCTAGGGCATATTTCCTTCAAATAAATAACTACATATTGCTACTTTTACGTGAGATCAACACTTAAAGAAAGAACAAATAACAAATGCAGAAATGCAACTCCAACTCAAAATAAAGCTCTCGTTTTCAGTTTCTTCCTAACAAATTTCTTTCAGTTCTGTACTTCTATATCATAGAAATTTGAGTGAAGAAATTGTAATTCCAAAGCGACGATAGATATTGTCCTGCCCGATACACGAGCTTTGTGCCTTGTATTTGATGGCTTCCTAAGCCAATGACCAAACTCCTCGTATTTTATAATTTCATAGTAACGCATGGGTATTGTGCTAGTATTCTAATCAAATTGCAGTTTTATAAGAAAAAAGAAGTGTAAAATGCCTTTTCAAAATCGTCTTCGACATACTAAAATATCAGCGAACTTAATTTAAGCAGTTGAAAAAAATGTTACCAAAAAATTTTAAATAAAAAAAAGATAGAAGATTTGTGGTTGAGCTCAAGAGTTCAGTCCGAGCTTACAGCCTGATTTGGAACATGCTCTATAAGATTGCCAAAATAACAAAATACTCCTATGTGATTTCCACTGTAAGTACTAGGAGATAGGTTGGCATTATAATGTAAGTTAATTACACCTACAATACATGAAACGGTGCGTATAGAACTATGGATTCAAGCATACAGATTCATCCATTATTTAAGTGTCGTCATCGTCATCTCAGTTATTGAGTTCAACCACGAAATAAAAGAAAGCTTCTAGTTAAAAAAAAAAAGCTTTAAGCCCAAAGAATCAAGCAAGTATTCATAATAGAATTACTGACTAGTTATCATGCATCAGCTTTTACTTGCTCTAGTGAAACCTCTCATGTTTGAGGTTTGAATTCTGCACCATGTCGTTTTATTTATATCCTTTATATCTTTCTCTGTCCAACTGACAAGTGGGACCCCATACAGATATACATAGAAGATACTATGGGCTCACTGGCACGTCATTGAGTTGACACCCGACGCTAGATTTAACACCAAATGTATCAAACTGTGCCCGAAATCATAGTTCAGTGACTCATTTGTGTCATTTTTCAACTTAATTTATGAATCTATACGCACCATGCAAGTTCATATACTAGATGTACTAGTAATTAACTTCTATAATTTTTACCGACGTAGTGTGGGTCTTTCGTTTTTCCTCACGCTTGACATTTTATTTTTCTTTTCAAGTTCCACGCTGGACATTTTAGATTGTAATTGTAAGAAATAAGAGCATGTTACGGGGAGGAGAATGCAAAACCGGCCGGGTCCTTCCATGGCATAAACAAATGGCATCAAAGCCGCCGCGCGTGGGCCCCGCCCCGCGGCGGTGCGTCGAGCGGCACGTTGCGGCAGCACGTCACGGGCCAGCGCGGGCCCCGCGGGAAGGACGGGCGGGCGCATCACGATCCGTGCCGTGCGTCCCGCGCAGCGGTCCGGTCGGCGTACGTACGCTACTCACGCTACGCAGCCGGCGGGCGGACGGGCGGGCGGGCGGGCGGGGCCCGCCATCCAGCTGCGCTAGCAAAACCCGCCGCCCGCGTGGGCGCGCGGGCACGTGGCCCCTGGCCCCGCCGCTGCCGGCCACGCCCCGCGCGCTCGACGACGCGGCACGGCCACGACGCCCGCTCACTCTCGATCGCCTCGTCGCCCGCTTTGTTTGGTTGCTTTGTTTGTTTATCTCCGCTGCCCCGTCAACCGCATCGTCGGCGCGTGACGTCCCGGGGACACGAACCGGATCGCGATCCGCCAGAAAGCCGCCCCGCGCACCGCACCGCTCGGCCCGTAGCCACCACGTAAAGTGGGACGCCGACTGATGGATTAACAAATGAAAATAATAAATCGAGGGAGCGGCGAGAGGGACGGGCGACGACGGCACGCTAGGCGGCAGCGGCCGCGGCCGGGGACAAGTGTCGGCATCGGCCGGGTCCAGCGCGTCGTTGCCTGGACTATGGATGGATCGATCGATCACCCACCGTTTGCTTCCTCCCGTGGCGTGGCGTGGCGTGGGCCCGCACTGAAAGCGGTGGAGGCGCGCGCGGCGTGGACCGACAGCGCGGGGCAGACCGGCACGCGCCGGTAGGTTCCGTGCGGCGCGCGTACGTAGGGACAGCCGTGCCCGTGGGGCGCGTGCGCGGGTGACAGCGCCTCGACGACGCCCCACACCGCACGCTTGCGACGCTGCTGCCAGGCTTTCTCCGTCCGAGGACCACGGGATCGATCGCGCGGACGGGTGGGCGGTTCCGCGCACCCCGCATCGCGTACCCGGCACCGCCTCCCGTGCTACTAGTACGTACACGCCTGCTGCTGCATTATTTCGCGTGAGGTGAGGCCAACTCCACCGCGCGACCCTAAACGGACGTCCGTTTTGTCCTGTTTTTATCCCTTTGGATAGAGATTTGGGGTCATATCCGGGCCTGTCCTGGGATGCGGTGGCCGTGCGCCCAGTGCGCTGCCGTAACCTTTTGCCCCATCCTGTCCGTCAGGGTCAAGAAATGTCCAAATTTACATTAAAACTAGTTTCGATCCCAAATTCTTGTCTGAAAATTAAAATAGTTTTACAACCCAATTGAAATTGTCTTTAATAAAATAGTTTTACAATCAAATCGAAATTGTCTTGACTGAACAAAAATGGACAAATACATCTATTGGTTGCCAATGTGATCCCACACGTGCTCAACCAAGTCATTTTGAAGATTCACATGAGTGTGCCAATCACGCATCTCACGGTGGAATTGGGCAAACTGTTAAAATGTGGCCGAGTCTTGGTGCAGGGGCTCAATATTTTCACCTTGATAATCAAATCCTTGGCCGAAGATACTCTCCTCACGTTCGTCCTCGACGATCATGTTGTGCATGATCACACAAGTAGTCATCACCTCCCAAAGCTTCCCTTCATCCCATGACAGTGCAGGGTTTCGAACGATACCCCACCGGGATTGAAGCACACCAAAAGCACGTTCCACATCCTTTCTAACACTCTCTTGCATTTGGGCAAATCTCTTTCTCTTCTCACCTTCGGATTTCGAGATTGTCTTCACAAAAGTTGACCACTGAGGATATATACCATCTGCTAGATAGTATCCCTTGTTGTAATGGTGGCCGTTGATCTCAAAGTTGACAGGTGGGGAGTGGCCTTCTGCAAGCCTCGCGAAGACTGGAGAACGCTGCAGCACGTTGATATCATTGTGAGAACCTGCCATGCCAAAGAAAGAATGCCATATCCAAAGATCTTGTGATGCCACCGCTTCTAATATGACAGTGCACCCGTTAACATGCCCCTTGTACTGGCCCTGCCAAGCAAATGGACAGTTCTTCCACTCCCAGTGCATACAATCTATGTTGCCAAGCATACCTGGAAAGTCTCTAGCTGCGTTGGTCGCCAACAATCTCTTTGTATCAGCGGCAGTTGACTGCCTCAAGTACTCTGGGCCAAAGACCTCGATCACAGCCTGGCAAAACTTGTACATTGACATCAGACATGTTGTCTCACTCATACGCACATACTCATCCACCAAATCGCCTGGAATTCCATATGCAAGTATGCGGATGGCCGTGGTGCATTTCTGGTAGGAGGAGAATCCAAGCTTGCCAAGGACATTCGTCTTGCACTCGAAGTATGGGTCATGAGCAACCACTCCCTCTCGGATAGGATTGAACACATGCCTTGCCATACGAATACGGTGACGAAATTTATCCGGCCTGAAGAGCGGGGTGTTGGCAAAGTAATCGGCATAGAGCAGGGCGTGGCCTCTCTCCCTGTTGCGGTTTAGGTTGGGAGCACGGCCAGGGACTGACCTCGTGTACCGAGGAAGCTGCCGTTGAATATGGTCGTGAACGACCAGTGCAGCCACCACATGATCGTCATCATCCGATGACGAATCGTCCGATGAACAAAGGAAGTGATGGAAGAAAAACTCGTCTCCACTGTCCATACCTTTGTTTGCAAAAGGTCGAACACCTTGCGGTCGTGGTGGCGAAGAGACCGCGATGATCACCTCGACGCAGCAAGGTGGTTGCCGGCCGGCTACAGGCCGCTCTGGAGCTCTCGTCGGAATCTGCCTCGGCCACCGTGGTACGTCGCCGGCAGTCGTGTCCCCTCTGCCACCGGCAAGGACGGCGACGACCAAACCTCCTCCGATCGACGACCAAAACTACGGCGGAAGCGCGGGCGTGGTGGCGGCCATGTCGAGACGTGGTTTGGTATGGACGGCGGGGGGCTGCACAGTGAGGAGGCGGCCGGAGAATAGCGGCGGCGCTGGCGGCGGGGCGGGGCGGGGAGAGAGGATGAAGCGTTGGGAGCGAAGGGACTGTTAGTGTCCCCGACAGGCGGGCCACGGGGGGACAAGGACGTGCGTCGAGGCCATCCGCGCGCGTCCGTTTCACCCTAAACCGAGCGTAAGTTTGGGCCGGAGATGGGTCGAAAGCGGACGGAATCCGGACATTTGTCCGTTTACGCCCGCGCGCTGGGCCGTCTCGTTTGTCTCTTTTAGTCCAAACAGACAGGGACGGATAGGATAGGGTCGCGCGGTGGAGTTGGCGTGAGGTGAGGTGGGAGCGGCCGCGGCGTGTCCGGAGCGGGCAGGCGAGCCACGCAATTCCAGGTGGGTGTCAGGACGGCAGCAGTAACGTTGTCCGGCGCACGCGCTCCGTGTCCTCGGCGTCGTTTAGCCACCAAAAGTCTCGTCCCGCTTCTCCGCTTTGTGACGGATGCAGTGTCTTCGTGGCTCTCGATGAGGGGAAACAGTGGTTGCCAAATCGGCACGGCGGGCACTGTGGTTGTGTGCTGTACAACGATTGCGGGTAGCACGAGGCGATCCACGAACCACCGCTGGCTTTTCCTTGCTTGCCTCATCCTTCCGGCAAGGACAGGCTGGTGGTGGTTAGTGGCACGTAACCGAGGTCAGATCCCACCTGAACCACGACAATATTTCACTGAGCAACCGTCGCCTGAATTCTTTTCCATCAGGAGGCAGAGTATATGAGAGCAACTTCAATGAGGCGACCCAAACGAACGGTATTTTTGTTTATTTAGATCGACCGCCCGACCGGTGTCCGTCCTATTTATTATTTAGGTTGACAATGAGTCCAACGAGTCGACCAATATTTACCGACGTGGACTGCTGTTTACCCTTTTCAGCAAATATGTACAAGCCGAATAAAGCATAGTTTCATGTAAAGCATAATTTTACAAGCGGAATAAAAATTAAATTGTCTCACATAATTTTACAAACCGAATAAAAAGATGCATTCATTGGTTGCCAACATGAGCCCATATATACTCAATCAAATCATTTTGCAGCAGCATGTGAATTTCTCAATCACGCATTTCATGATGAAATCGGGCGAACTGTTCAAACGTTGCCGCTCCTCCATGCTCATGCACAACATTCTCACCCCGAGACTGAAACCCTTGATCGTAAATACGTTCCGGGCGCTTATCTTCTACGATCATATTGTGCATGATCACACAAGCAGTCATCACCTCCTACAACTTCTTCGTGCTCCAAGTCCTAGCAGGATACCGAACGATGCCCCATCGAGATTGCAAAACACCAAAGGCACGCTCGACGTCCTTCCTAGCACTCTTTTGCTCTTGGCCAAATCTTTTCCTCTTCTCTCCGACAGGGTTGGGGATTGTCTTCACAATAGTGGTCCACTGAGGATAGATATCGTCACCTTGGTAATATCCTTTGTCGTAGTTGTGACCGTTCATGGTAACATTCACCGGCGGGTTGTTGCCTTCGGCAAGCCTTGCAACCACCGGTGAGCGTTGAAGCACGTTGATATCATTGTGTGATCCGGCCATGCCGAAGAAAGAGTGTCAGATCCAGAGATCTTGTGAGGCCACGACCTCAATTATGACAGTGCAAACCGTGACATGGCCCTTATACTGCCCTTGCCAAGAAGAAGGGCAGTGCATGCAGTCTATGCTGTCAAGCATCCCTGGGAAGCCCTTGCTGGCATTCATCACCAACAAACATGCTGTATCTTGAGGAGTCGGCTCTCTCTAGTACTCAGGACCAAACGCAACAATCACAAACTTGCAGAACTTGTACATGAAGTCTAGGCATGTAGACTCGCTCATATGGATGTACTCGTCAATGAGATCAACGGGCACTCCGTATGCAAGCATCCGGATGGCTGCAGTGCATTTCTGATAAAATGAGAAGCCAATCTTTCCAAGGGCATCCTCTTTCCACTCGAAATAGTTATCGTATCCGACCACCCCCTCTCTAATACGGTTGAAAAGATTCTTACTCATACGAAAACGCCGCTGGAATTTTTTATGTTTGAACAGCGGTTTGGTTGTGTCAAAGTTGTCCTTCCAAAGAAGAAAACAACCGCTCTCTCAGTTGTGATTCAACGCCAGAAGGTGCCCCAGGATCGAGCCACGGAACAACGGCCGCTGGCTATTAAGGTGGTGATGAACCAATATGGCAACCAAGATCTCCTCATCATCAGCGACGGGCGGGGTCTATTTTGTACCTTGGCAAACTGTCGAACAACTTGCGGGCGTCGACGAAGGAGCCGACCGTCAAAGAGACGCGCGCCTCCCTTGGACCAGGTGGCTGGCCTGGAGGCGTCCGACGAGCATGCCGGCGTCAGGACGAAGGAGCTAGCTGGGGCGGCGAGGCGGCTTCCTGCTCGCGCCGCCGTCGGGAGGTGGGGGTGGGAAGCTTCGGTGCCCCGACGACGAAACGGTGGTGGCGGCGATGTGGAAGGTGGCGGCATTGGGGGGAGGTGTGTCGGCACCGGCTGCTGGCAGAGTGATGTGGAGCATCCTTCGGACATCACCATGTCCAGAGCTCCATTTCTAAGAGACATGCCCAACTCCTACTTCAATCACACTAAGGTGAATTCCATCCTTAATGCGTGTCCTCTTAGTTCCCTCGAGGATGGTATACTACTTGACCGTCTGATACGTCTCCATCGCATCTACTTTTCCAAACTCTTTTGCCCTTGTTTTGGACTCTAATTTGGATGATTTGAATAAAACTAACCAAGAGTGATGCCACCCAGAGGCCACAAGCCCTGGGGGCGCCCCCTGCAGGCTTGTAGCCCCCCTGGACCTCCTCCGACCCTAACTCCAACTCTATAAGTACCTATTCACGGAGGAAAAAAACGAAGAGAAGGATTCATCGCGTTTTACGATACGGAGCCACCGCCTCCTATTCTTCATCGGGAGGGCTGATCTGGAGTCCGTTCGGGGCTCCGGAGAGGGGGAGGGTAGGACAAAAGATGTCATGCAAGTTCTTTCCATAAGCACGTATGACCATATACGGAATGCATGCCTACAATATATTGATGAATTGGAGCTAGTTTTGTGTCACCCTAGGTTATGACTGCTACATGATGAATATTATCCAACACAATTATCATTACCGATCCAATGCCTATGAGCTTTTCACATATTGATCTTTGCTAAGTTACTTTCGTTGCTACTGCTGTTACAATCACTACAAAACTGCTAATGTTACTTTTGCCACCGTTACCGTTACTTCCATACTACTTTGCTACTATATACTTTGCTGCAGATATTAAGTGTTTCAAGTGTGGTTGAATTGACAACTCAACTGCTAATACTCGTGAATATTCTTTGGCTCCCCTTGTGTCGAATCAATAAATTTGGGTTGAATACTCTACCCTCGAAAATGATTGTGATCCCCTATAGTTGTGGGTTATCAAGACCTTTTTTGGCTCCATTGCCGGGGAACATAGCTATATTTGCTAAGTCACTTGGGATTTATATCTGTTAATCACTATGAAGAATCTGAAAGATACCAAAACCAAGATTTTTCCCTCTAGGACGAGGGGAGGTAAGGAACATGGTCCCTCTAGGACCAAGATTTTTCCATCTAGCTCTGCACTTGATTCACCTTCTGTTTTGAGTAAGCTTGCGACACCTACACCTGCTATTGATTCTGATATGTCGCAAGTAATTCATGATGCTACTTCTGCTATGCATGATACTTTTGATGATGCTACTACTTTGCTTGATAATACTGTGCCACTGGGTGAATTTCTTGCTGAACAACTTGCTAGAGATAAAGATATTGAGAATGCCGAAACTGATGATATTTCTTAAACTAATGAAATTATTGAAACAGGAAACTTTGAAACACCCATTAGACCTAGCTCTCCTAGATATGAAGTGGCTATTATACCTGAAGGTTATGTTATGTATGGATAGGTAACTAGGGACTTTATTGCTTGTAAGGATAGAGATGACCTTAAGAAACTACTATGCAAGTGGAAAGAAAAATCTTTGAATGCTAGAATGCAATATGATCCTAAATTTGCTACTTCATCTGTCTTTGTCACTGATAAGGATTATAAATTCTCTGTCGAGTCTGAGTTAATTATTTTGGTTGAATCTAATCCTTTTCATGGTTATGAATCTGAAACTGTTGTAGCACATCTTACTAAATTGAATGAAATAGCCACCCTATTTGCTCATGAGGGAAAATCGCTATTACTATATTCTTAAGTTGTTTCCTTTCTCATTAAGGGTGATGCTAAGATATGGTTTAATTCTCTTGCTTCTGATTGTGTGCGTAGTCCCAGGATATGCTATATATATGTAACACCCATGATGCGGCTATATCTCCCACGTGTCGGAGCACGACTTAGAGGCATAACCGCATTGTAGGCATGTCGCAAGAGGGGTAATCTTTACACATCCCATGTACTGAATAAGAAAGAGGTACAGAGTTGGCTTACAATCGCCACTTCACACAATACAAGAATATAGCATTACATCATCCAGATACAATCAAGGTCCGACTACGGAACCAAATAAAGAAAGACAACCCCTAATGCAATAGATCCCAGATCGCCCCGACTGGGCTCCACTACTTATCAACTGGAAATGAAACAACACAACGAACACGATCTTCATCGAGCTCCTCCTTGAGCTCGGTTGCATCATCTACAATTGGTTTGGAAGTAATCTGTGAGTCACGGGGACTCAGCAATCTCACACCCTCGCGATCAAGACTATTTAAGCTTATGGGTAGGATAGGGTAATGAGGTGGAGCTGCAGCAAGCACTAAGCATATATGGTGGCTAACTTACGCAAATGAGAGCGAGAAGAGAAGCAAAGCACAGTCGTGAAGCTAGAAGTGATCAAGAAGTGATCCTGAAACTACTTACGTTCAAGCATAACACAAGAACCGTGTTCACTTCCCGGACTCCGCTGGAAAGAGACCATCACGGCTGCACAGGCGGTTGATGCATTTTAATTAAGTTAAGTGTCAAGTTTTCTACAACCGGACATTAACAAATTCTCATCTTCCCATAACCGCGGGCATGACTTTCGAAAGTTCAAATCCCTGCAGGGGTGTCCCAACTTAGCCCATCACAAGCTCTCACGGTCAACGAAGGATATTCCTTCTCCCAGGACGACCCGATCAGACTCGGAATCCCGATTACAAGACATTTCGACAATGGTAAAACAAGACCAGCAAAGCCGCCCAGATGTGCCGACAAATCCCGATAGGAGCTGCACATATCTCGTTCTCAGGGCACACCGGATGAGCACTCCGTACAGCTAAAACCAAACCTCGAGTTCCCCGAGGGGCGCTGCAGAGGACTCTAGTTTGGACCAACACTCAGAGGAGCACTAGCC
>NC_041380.1:520610854-520635433 GCF_002162155.2 Triticum dicoccoides
TTTAAAATGAAGATGACCCTCGGGCTCCGGAAACCCAAGGGAAAAGGCTAGGTTGTTAGTGCAAATGTAAAACCAAGGTTGGGCCTTGCTGGAGGAGTTTTATTCAAGGAGAACTGTCAAGGGGCTCCCATTATAACCCAACCGCATAAGGAACACAAAATCAAGGAACATAACACCGGTATGACGGAAACTAGGGCGGCAAGAGTGGAACAAAACACCAGGCATAAGGCCGAGCCTTCCACCCTTACCAAGTATATAGATGCATTAATTAAAATAAGAGATATTGTGATATCCCAACATATCCATGTTCTGACATGGAACAAACTTCATCTTCACCTGCAACTAACAATGCTATAAGAGGGGCTGAGCAAAGCGGTAACATAGCCAAACAATGGTTTGCTAGGATGAGGTGGGTTAGAGGCTTGACATGGCAATATGGGAGGCATGATATAGCAAGTGGTAGGTATCGCGGCATAGCAATAGAACGAGCAACTAGCAAGAAAAGATAGAAGTGATTTCGAGGGTATGGTCATCTTGCCTGAGATCCCGCAAGGAAGAAGAACGAATCCGTGAAGAAGACAAACGGACGTAGATGAACGGATCCTCACAACTCCGGAACGAAACCGAAGCTAACGCGAGAAGTAACCCGGAAAGAAACAAACAAACATAGTAAACAACCACCACATAAACATGGCATGATGCACAACCAAGTATGATGCATGTCCGGTTTAATGAGGCATGACATGGCAAAATGCACAAACAATCCTACAAATTAAGTGGAGCTCAACATGCAACTCCGTTGCATATTGACGAAACACCACATTCAAGTTATTTAGTTCGATCTCGTTTATGTACCCAACAATATTAAATGTTTATTAACATGGCAAGGGGTGAAGCACAACAAAACTACCTATCTAGGAAAGTTCAAATGAGGCCGGAACAACAAGCAACAATTCCGGTAAATCCCCATATGCATATTTTAGGTTTGGTACTGTTCTGCCCTAAACACAATTTTAGATTTATTAAACAGGCAAGATGAGTGCACCAAGATAAACTAGGCATTTTTCTACCCCAAATACATATAAAGTTTATTAAGTTTGGAGCTACGGTTATTTGGTTATGAAATAAATCATTTTAGCATGGCATATGAGCAAAATTAGTCAAACAACATTTTAAATATTTTAAACATATATGAAAGTTGCAAATTATTAATTTACACAAAATTCTAAGCATTTTACATATTTAAAACATTTTAATCCAATGCACGGTTTTTGAGTAATTATATGCATAATCTAGAGGGACTTTTCTATAAAACTACCAAACACTGGATAAATAGGAAATTCGCAGCAGCAGAAAGAAGAAGAAAAAACTACGGGCCGGATCTGGCTGGCCCAACCGAAACAGGCATTGGGGAAGGCAGATCACCCATGGGCCTCGGCCCGTCCGGAGAAGAGGAGGCAGGCCTGCTTATGCGCACTGGGCCTGTGCGTGGCCCACCTAGCGCACGACAGGGATCCAGCGCTGCCCATCTTGTTCTCAGAGACAGAGAGTGACGGTGTCCTGGACTAGGGGGTATTCATCACGTCGTCCCCCGATCAGTTGGATTGGGCCGAGGACCCCCATGGCCGTATACTCATGGGCCAGTTCGGACAGCTGCCGCATACAAGGAAGATTCCACAAGACTTGGCGATCAAGACAAGGACTTCTCCCCACCGGCGTATTCGGCTAGGACTCTTGTTATCCTAGGCCTCTGGTGCATTATATAAACCGAGGCCACGCTAGTCGATAGAGGATATACGTACAATCATACCATAGGCTAGCTTCTAGGGTTTAGCCTCTACGATCTTGTGGTAGATCAACTTTTGTACTACCCATATCATCAATATTAATCAAGCAGGACGTAGGATTTTACCTCCATCAAGAGGGCCCGAACCTGGGTAAAACATCGTGTCCCCTGCCTCCTATTACCATCGATCCTAGACGCACAGCTCGGGACCCCCTACCCGAGATCCGCCGGTTTTGACACCGACATTGGTGCTTTCATTGAGAGTTCCGCTGTGTGATCGACAAAAGGATCGATGGCTCGCCTGCAGATCAACTGCGACTTCGACGTCTTCGTCACCAGTTCGACTGGTCACCTTGGTTCGACCAAGAATTGCGCCCCGTGTTCGGATCACCATGTTTGGACGAGGGCCTTCATCAAACATCAGCTCCGATATCTATCAAGATCACGGAGGAATCATCTATGGAGCTCGGGGGCTCAACGTCAACATTGCCCTCAAGCGACCGTGCTGTTTTTTTGGACAGCGAACTCGTATCTGCCGCCACCACCTCCTCGAGTATCGCTTTGATGATCGCTTTGGTGGAATTGTGCGGAATTGAGTCTATAACAACCCTGGAAAATTTCGTCGGGTTCCGATGGAGGAATCTGTGGCAATCCACGATATACCGAAGCCCAGTCAAATCTGGATGGGAATTTGGATGAGTTTAGGGCATGGTGTCCAGCTTCTAGCTCGGACGTCCTTTGGAAGATCCAACCATTGACCGGCTGCGGAATTCCTATATCTACCACCTCTCAAAATTGCAGCTCGATCCGACTGTCCAAACTCCGGGAACCTTCCGATTAGTGCATCACTTTTCGGATCTGTTTTCTGCGCGAAAACGAATCCGACCCGAGTTCATCTTTTTTATGAACGGGATTTCGAACATCCCTTTTGAAGGAAGTTTTGTATGGGGTATTGTGTCTTGTTCCCGAACACATCCCACTAACTTTAAGATCTTTTGAACATGATCTTCAACATCATGCTGGTGTCAAACCAGTCCGGCAATATTACTCCACGGCTGCCGACCTGCGCTAGACACGTCGTCACTTTAGCCGAGCTCAACTTCTTCGGATCATCCTCTCGGCAAGCCGAACAAGAGTCCGGCATCGCGAAGGATAAATCATCATCAACATCGCCGCCCCACGGATTACGCGGAGTGGGCATACCGACATCTTCGCACGGTCGCTTCATCAAGCCAGCATCGACCACGTCACGACCTGCATCGATAGGGCTGCACTATTGCTTCTTCAAGCTGGTGTCCATCACGCCGACCTACTTTGACTCATCGGCTGACGTCGAGGCTTCGACATCTCGGCTGGACCGGGGGCTTCGCCATCTCTTCATCAACCTACTCCGGACACTTCGGCGTCACTAGCCGACCAACTTCGTCACGTTAGCTGGGCCGAGGGCTTTGCCTCGGCGAGTCAACCCTTATCAGCATTGCCATGCCGTCGTTTTATCGCCCATCAGGCAATGGGTGTGAGGAGTGAGTCCCAATTTTGGGAATCACCTTCCTTCGGATTGCTACAACAAATAAACCAGGTGCTATTAATCCCAATATTTTTTGCTTGTTTGGGTTCATTTTTCCCAAGGAATTATTACTCTGGTTTGTCCATGATATGTACATAGGTCTATCAAATGGTGACCGCATTAACGACGGTCACGTGGTGGTTCGATCAGTTTCCGTACATAGTCCGGCGAACGCCGCATCCGGAGCTCGGACCGACCTGTGAATTCAGGCTTTGCCACGCCTTTACTACATCACGCCGATGCCCTGCATCGACATTGACTTCGGCGCCAGGCCATATTTCTTCTATTCCTCACTTTGCATAAATTATTTATTATGCAACATTTTTTATTTATCATTATTACTATTATCTCCGGTTTGCACTATTTTTTGTGCACAGGAAAATGAACTGGGGACTTCGACGTCACTCTGCCGGTCTGCATTGACCGTGCTATGTCACCACTTCGGCGTGTCGAGCTCTCCGCTCCGCCACCTCGGGACCAGCTTGGGGGATGGAACCTTGCCCCGCATCAAGCTCAGACCGCATCATCAATACGGAACAAAATTAACCAGCTAAGTCGCTTTCATGCTCAAAGCTTTAATTTCTAACTTGTGTTCGGTTCGACCAAGCATTATACTTTTTTTGGAAAAAGTTGCTTGTAAAAAATTTCCTTGTCCAAACTTTGTTTGTGATGCATAAATTCAAATACCCAATTCATTTGGGGGCTTCCTTCATGAAGCTTTTCCACTTGCATATGATTATACTTGTATGGCTTCGTTCCTTGTTCGTGTATTACGCCACAATATGCACCATATTGACTTAAGCGATTCGCAAGCTGGGTTGCCTTGCTCCTGTGTTTACCCCTACGTTCCCGATTGTTCGGCTAGGGAGTAAAGGGAGCACCTCTGTGATTGTCACGATCGGGTCGCCCGAGCCGGACCTCAGACTGGGTGAAGCCGAAAGCTAGCGCTCTTATAGTTTTCAGATGGTCGGCACACAACGGAACTCATGAGTACAAAAAATCTATTGCATAAGTCTCATAATAACAATGAGCACCGAAGAAAGGTATCGGTGGGGGTACTATTTTCTTCGAAGATGCTTCTTACACTTCACGGTAATATAGCATAAGTTCCCTGAGCGCGCTTTGTCTGTTACAGCCTTATGGCCTGATTGCCTGGTTATTGGAAACACTATCGATATTCTCGACCGATGGAGTACATAACACTTTTCGGTCCTTGACCGAAGAGGGAGAAGCTGACGGTCGGTTAAGACGTGTTTAAAGTTCGGTTGAACATAGATATGATACAAGTACTTCGGTACATGCAATCATTCTTCTACCCAAGTCACTTGGGGGCTCTTAAGTTTATTTGAGCTGTTTTATAATAAGTGTTCTTCTTCTTAGTCGTTGCAAAGTTTTATTATTATTATTTATAACTCCTTTTTTCGACACGAGTGTGCGGTCACTAGCCGGGGAGCTTAATTTATCTCTCAAAGCCGCTAGAGTTTAGTTTGCTAAACTGGCCTGATGAGAAGTACTCCGCCCTCTGGATAGGAGGTTGAAGCCGTAGGCTGACCCGCTCGAAGTCTTCAGATAGGATGTATCATGTTAAAGCACGACAGAAGCACTTCTTTTTTCTAAGACCAACTTTCGGATTGGCACCGAACACTTGATATTGTTCGGCCGTCATGTTTTTACTGATGTTTCTTGGTTTTCCAAGCTTTTTGGCACTTTTAAACTATTTGTGCTTTTCCAGCATTAGTCTCGCAGTGCAACGCCGGACACCTTTAGGGATTCGGCAAAAACATTCTCAGATATTGCTATATATGCATCGGTTTCGAATTGTGTCTTCGGTCAATAGTTGGGTTGCCCGGCTCCTGCACTTGCTTCCTATGTTCCGTTTTGTTCGGCTAGGCGTGCAAAGGGAGAACCACTGCGATTGTGCTTCTAGCTCACATGGTTAAGCACCTCAGTGGAGAAAGCCGAAAACTGACTTTCACAATAAGCGTAAACTGGTCAGCGATCCGATGACTATGTTAAATGATGGGCCATTCATAACATTGGCCGAAGTGTTTACGGCTTGGCCCCGACTGTCGCCGAACACTACCGGGGGCTATTAACTGGCCTCCCAAACTAAATCCTCAATATTTTGCTCTTACATTAGAGCTGAGGTTTAATGATCATGCTTAGCATGACAACCCAAAGAAAGGAACCTATAGCGGGACTATTTTCTTTGGAAGACATTTCTTCTGTTAAACAGTAATATAACTCTCTGCGTACCTTTGTTTATAAAACCGTATGGCCAGATTGCCTTGTTTGTTGTAAATCTTTGCCCTCATAAAGGCTTTATAAAGTAGGACAAACACTCCTCGGCTACTGGCCGAGGAGGTGGAAGCCGATGGTCAGTCAACAAAGTTTTGTACAATGCGGATCCGAGCATTAATGACGTAAAGTACTTGGATACATAGAGTCATTACACATAATTTGTGATTTTACTATGGATATTGATCCTTAATTCGGCCACCCGTGCCCGCATTAAGGCTCGGGGGCTACTGGGCTTCGGGCTTATTATTTACAAATATTAAAGGGGCACATTGATCCCCTGATCTGGTGTTACCACCCGACCAGTGTCTCGGGGGCTACTGCATTGCTTGTCCAATGCAGAAAATTTTATGTGCAATATAGTTTCCGAGGAGATTTTGATCCTCAGGTTGGTCGGCCGCACCCAACCCGAGTCTCGAGGACTGAGCACGCCACTTTTAGTGTCCCGAAGTATTCTGCCGAGCTTGGACTTGATCCTCAGGCCGATTTTGCAAATCAACCTGAGTTTCGGCGGCTACTAGGATCAGCGGTCTTACATCATCCTTCAGGTGCATCTCACGTTTTAGACCGATACACATGTTGAGGGCTACTGGCTATATATCTCGGCAGAGAATAAATTGCACCAATAAAAAATATTCACAAAAATCGGCCCACATTCGGGGTGGTGCACCACCTTGGAAGCAGTCCAGCATAAAACTCGGGCGCTAGTGGCTGGCTCCATAGAGGGCATTTCCGGCATTAAGCTCGGCTAAACTCCTTCAAACTTCTCTGAACCAAGGTGATTTACGACACCTCGGATACAGTCCGACGTTGGAGCTCGGATACATAGTCCGGCGTTGGAGCTCGGATACAGTCCGGCTTTGGAGCTTGGATACATAGTCCGGCGTTGGAGCTCGGATACATTCCCGCGTTAGAGCTGGGAAGCGGTCCGGCGTTGGTGCTCGGCTACAAAAGATACCTCGAATGAAGTCCGGCGTTGGAGCTCGGACGCAAGAGGACACTGCCTCTCGGGAACAACTTCAAACCCAATGTGTGGCATAAAAATAACAAGGCATTGATAAAGGCCGGAAACTTAAAGGGGCTCCTCGGATACCCGGCGTGTAAACTCGTCGGATGCACTTCGGGGATCCTCAAGATCGAAGATGAGAAGATTTGTTGAACCAGTTTTCAAGACCGACGACCAAAGATGAAGAGCGGTTCTGAAGAATCGAGGAGCGTCCCTAACTTGAAGACCGGTTCAGGGGGCTACTGACGGTGTCCTGGACTAGGGGGTATTCATCACGTCGTCCCCCGATCAGTTGGATTGGGCCGAGGACCCCCACGGCCATATACTCATGGGCCAGTTCGGACAGCTGCCGCATACAAGGAAGATTCCACAAGACTTGGCGATCAAGACAAGGACTTCTCCCGACCGGTGTATTCGGCTAGGACTCTTGTTATCCTAGGCCTCTGGTGCATTATATAAACCGAGGCCACGCTAGTCGATAGAGGATATACATACAATCATACCATAGGCTAGCTTCTAGGGTTTAGCCTCTATGATCTCGTGGTAGATCAACTCTTGTACTACCCATATCATCAATATTAATCAAGCAGGACGTAGGGTTTTACCTCCATCAAGAGGGCCCGAACCTGGGTAAAACATCATGTCCCCTGCCTCCTGTTACCATCGATCCTAGACACACAGCTCGGGACCCCCTACCCGAGATCCGCCGGTTTTCACACCGACAGAGAGCGTCAGTTTCAGTGCAGGGGCGAAGCAGGGGACTTGGTGGGCGACGCAGGTGGTCTCCGGCGAGCGACTTAGGTGGTGGGGAGGACCGAGAATGGCGAAGAGGGCCTATACTCAACCGATCTGGCGGCGATGGATCTTGGTGCGGCGGTGTAGCGGGCGGCAGCTGGCGCGGTGCCACGCGGGAAGGAGGGCACCGGTCGTCACGTTCGTTGGGATCTTCAGGGAAAATGGCGCTCGAAGATGACGGCGGGGCTGCGGGGAATCTGCAGAGCGTCGGGGGCCCCTTGGCTCCGGCACGAGCGCGCGAGGCTGGAGCAGCGGGACTCTGGTGGCCGGAGGAAGCGGACGCGCTCCCGTGCTCATGCAGAGGAGGCAGAGGAACTAGGTGCGGTGACTCCAGGCGATGTAGGCGCGGCGGCGACAGGCCTTGGCGAAGACGCAGGCAGCGCGGTCGCTGGAGATGGCCAGCTCGAGCAGCAGGCCTCGGGTGGCGTGGCTCGAGTCAACGCGGGGTGGCTGTGCTCATTCTCAGTTTGACAGGGGCAGAGCTACGGCATCATCAAGACTTCGCGGCGCCGGTGAGAGGGACTTGAGGCGATGGCGGCGGTGGTGCTACGAGCCACCGGATCCGGCGGGGTGCAAGTCGGCAGAGGAGGCAGCTATGCTTGACGCTCGAGATGAAAGGGGATAGGCTCGGCCTGGCGAGGAGGTCTTGGCGCAAATCCATGGCGGCACTGGACGCGGGTGACGGGGCGCAGGGGGTCCAGGAACAAAGTGAGGAGGCAAGGGGCGGCCATGGCGTTCGACGACTGCGTCCGGTTCCTGCGATAAGAAGCAGAGGAGGGGATTTGAGAGCTCCGGGAGAGAGAGAGATGAATAGAGGAGTGAGATGAAGGACAGGGGGCGCGGGGCCGGCCTGGTGTTCGTCCAGTGTGGAAACGGCCCCGGGCGATGGATCAAGGGAGGGTGCGCGGCGACGATGAGGTTCGGGACGGGGATGCCGGCGTGGATAGGAGCGCTCGGGCGCTGCTGCTGATTGGGTGGCACTGAAAACAAGGGAAGCGGCGGTGGTTTGGGCAGGTGGGATCCCGATGTGGATTCGGTGGAGTGGCGGCGGCGACGAGTGGATGGGACAAGATCCCTACGTTTTAGGGTTTGGGTCTAAAGATGGACTAGGGTGTACATATATATGGGAAAAGAGGGGAGTTGGATCATCCGATCAAAATCCGACGGTCGAGAATAGATAGGCTAGGAAAATCTAAATAGGAAATGGAGATGTTTTGTAGATGTTAGGGGATGATCTGAACGCAACAGTGATGACTATCCGGGTCGGGTTCGGGATAGTTTCAGATGCACGCGAGGAGGGCCACGGGCTGACGAGAGAGGTTAGGTTGGGCCTGGCAGTGAGTGGTGGTGGCTGTGGAGAAAGCCTTGGGCTGAGAGAAGAGAAGAGAGAGACCCGACGACTATTTTCGGAGACCGAAAACGTCCGACGTTGGACCGACTATATTGTCGCTATAGTTTATCGTTGGAGCGTCAAACAAACTCCGAATGCGATGAAACTTGGTAGGCGGCCTACCTACAACATAACCACACCGCATGCCAACTTTCAACCCATTCCGAGAACATTTTCCGGCCACTTACAAAATAATATTTCGGACATGCCACGGGCGCGTGCAAGTGTGTCTGGGCTCAGAACGGACAACAGACGGAACGAGGAGACCGGGACGGATGCAAGTTTTGAAAACATGATGATGCAATGCACATGATGACATGGCAACAAGCGACACGCAAGAAAATGACAAGGCAACAACATCGAATAACTGGAAGACACCTGGCGCAACGGTCTCGGGGCGTTACAACACTCCTCCACTACGAGAGGATCTCGTCCCGAGATCTAGAATGGCACCGGAGGGAAAAGGAAGAGGAAGATAAGAGGTAAAACTAGGTTGCTTCTTTGACGGACGAGTGAAACCACGAACCTTGGGAGGTTGAACAAATTGAAAGAAAGAATACAACAAAGATGGACAAAGTTGAAAACAATCCGTTAGAAAAGAGGAACAAGGAACATTACGGGAACCTTGTAGGTTGAAAGACATAAGAAAAGGGTTACAAAGGATAAAAAGTACATGCAAGCACTCCAGTTGAAACGAGAAGTACGAGGAACGATAAAGATCAATTACGACAACACTCCGGTCGGATATGGAAGGAATTGAACATTATCTTGACAAGATGAGAGGATACTTGATGAAATCAACAACACACTGCGTCTGGAACAATTGAAAGAATGGCACAATGGGTAAGAAAGATTTCCGACAGCACTCCGGTTGAGAAGGGAGGCAAAAACTTGACAGAATGGGAAGAACTTGAAAAGAGGGTACAACACTCCGGTTAAATGGATAAAGAAAAGGTAAGAACATGATCTTGACAAAAATGAGATGATGAGTTGAATAGAACAACATCACAAAGCCTCCGGAAGAAAGAATAGAAGATAAACCATTGGAATAACAAAATGGAGAAGAAAATGACAACTTCTACCGTAAATGAATTTGGAAAGCACCCTTCCAAGAAGGTTAAAATGGAGTTGTTGGAAACCAACAACGAAAAGAGTAAGCTTGTTGTGGGCTTATGGAAAACATCCCAAAATCTTGAGGTGAAATTCGGCCACTAACGGAAGACAAAAGATTGGATTGATATCAACAAGGAGACGAGAAGCTTATTTCACCGGGATAGGAAGGAGAAGATTGGATCATTGGTAAGCATCACAATAGCAACATTCCCAATGGAAGGCTTTCAGTGAAATCTAAAGCAAGATAGTCCAACAAAGAGATTGATGGATTGAGAAGAGATCATGCTCAAAGAAATTGATGGGTTCAACTATCTCATTATTGACAAATTGCGAATCATGAAACACGAAAGAAATTGTCAAGAATGACATAACACCACCGCAAGCGACAAGATAGAAAGAATTGCACTTCGGAATGCAAGATGAAGAATGCTTGAGCTCCTCTGAAAAGAATCTCAATGAACACTTCGAGAAGGAATTAAATGCTTGATGAACCACCATGTAGAGCCTTCATGAAGAACTCCGGTAACAAAAAGGATGATCACACGAAATGAAGGATGAAAAAGAATAAGGTTGAAACCTTGTGATGATTAGATGGATCTTCATGATGAAATAATTGAGAGAACTTGGAACTCCGAAAAGAAAAGATGGAGCACTTGAACCAAGAATGTGATGAACCTCCGGAATAAGGAATTGAATTTACTTGATGAAACAAAAATAAGAATTACATTATGCTTACCCATCATCAATTAAATTGATGACAACCAACGGATTTGGCATACTACTTAATGTCGTTGAAAGGATTAATATAGATATAGCGCAAACTTGAGAAGGTCTTCGACGAACCACCGGAAGGATTGAAAAATGAAAGTAGCAAAGGCACAATTCACTAGGTAGAATTGGAAAACGAATGAAGATACTTGAGAGAATTTAGATACAAGTGAACGAAGAGATCACGAGCTGATTGGAGAAAAATGGAACGATGCACCGGTAAAATTTGGAGAACAATAGCTGACAACTGGAATGAATAATATTTGAAAAGATGGCCTTTGGAGGAAAGAAATGGAAACAACTCATGAAATGCTCTGGATGGGTGGAAATAATTCTCACAATCGAAAACAATTATGAGAGGATGGCATCAAGCTAGAACCAGGAATCTTTGAGAGAAAGCACAAGATTTAGAGGAAACACTTCTTCGGTCTTCAACTGCAGAGAATGACGATGAGAAAGACCACCATGAATTATTGAGATACTCCGGGATGACGAATAGAAAGTTTGAGCCAACGGTTAAAAGAATTTGACAGATCTTGGAGAAATACATATGACTGATGATAATTAATTCTTACGTCAAACTTGGAGAAGAATTTGAGAGTAACTCCGGGAAATCAAAAGAGTCAGGTAAGATCCTGGGAAAAGACCTGTGGGTTAGGGCCCACTCAAGAGAAACACCGTTGAAATGATTTGAAGAGAGAATGCGCCGGTTGAATTAAATGACTTGAATGAGACAACATCCTCGAAAGAGCTTGAACGAAAGCAGAGTGGAAACACGAATCTTCGAGATATCTTGAGCACTCCGGAACAATTGAATAGCGAGAAAAGGGTAATTAAGAGGTGCACCGGCATGAGAAGACATTTGAAACAAGGAAAATATATGATCGACAAAGATTGAATTGAACCCACCGGAGAAGAAAAAGAACGAATAAAGATGAACTTGAAGCTCCGTTAGCATCTTCCTGAGAATCACCGGATAAGAACATTGTCAGAAAGAATGGAGAGACTTCTCATCAATAACATGATAGTTGATTAAGAAATCCGAATCCTTGAAGGAAAAAGGGTGGGAGGGTGGTAAAAACAAAGGTAGCTTGGGACGAATGAAACAAACACCATTGAGAAAAACCGAGAGGTGATCTTGCGAATGTTGAAATGATTGGATCCACTTGAAGAGGAGCACGTCGGTTGGAAAAGAATTGGCATGACCATCTCGATGATCGAAAGGGTTAGTACTCCCATAGAGATATGAGAACACCGTTTAGGAAAGGTATGGAATCAACATTTGACTTCGAAGCAACTCGAATACCACAACTCAAAACAAAAACAGAGGATTGGCTTGTAGAAAAAGCCGGAACAAACATATGATAGAAATTTCGTTCGAAGTTTTCGTGGTGGGGCCCACACGGGCTCGATCGTACAACACCATCATGTACAAGGCAGTGCACATGACATACGAAGCGTCCCCGAGTCAGCATAGCCAAGGACTCTTTAAGACACAATGAGACCACTGTAAAACCAACCGTGGATAGGCGGACCGCTAGAGGTCGAACCCCAATTTCATATCATACATTTGTCGGAAAAAATATCCTGGGAGCTACTTGAATTCCCACTTATAAACTCCCGAAAGTTTCCGGTTATGCAATCAGGTGTTGGGGATACAGGGGAAACATAATCTCTCACCCAAACTAACAAATCCTACATCCAGCTGTATCCATCCTTCAACACATAACCAAGAAACCTTCGGAAATCATTTACCTCAACCTTCGAAAAGCATCCGTTAAACAAGTTATGGAAATACTCCCGAACTCCCGCCCCAGTACTAGGTGGCATCGAGGTTATCTCACCAACAACTGCATAAAAGAGATTTTCGATGTCGGCGAAACTCAGGTATTCCAAAACTGCAACGATAAAATTGTGACGATAACACCTCAGAGCTCAACTCCCCGGGACACTGCCACAACCCCTAAATATCAGGAGGCACCAAGAACAATGTTCTCGTCACAAAACCATCGGAACGATTCCAAGATACCCGCGTGATCCTAAAAAAAATTTGTGAAATTTGAGAAGAGAAGAGTCGAAACTCTATGTCAGGATGCCTCACCAGAGCGACAAAGGGACTGAGGAGTAAAAAGAATCCTACTCTCCGATATATATAATCCTATAAGACTCAAAACATTTTTCTAGACTCAACAACGCCAGCGATTCGATCAAGCAGGGGGCTCCTAAGTCGGGGAAGGCTCTGATACCAACTTGTAACACCCACGATGCGGCTATATCTCCCATGTGTCGGAGCACGACTTAGAGGCATAACCGCATTGTAGGCATGTCGCAAGAGGGGTAATCTTTACACATCCCATGTACTAAATAAGAAAGAGGTACAGAGTTGGCTTACAATCGCCACTTCACACAATACAAGAATATAGCATTACATCATCCAGATACAATCAAGGTCCGACTACGGAACCAAATAAAGAAAGAAAACCCCTAATGCAATAGATCCCCGATCGCCCCGACTGGGCTCCACTACTGATCAACTAGAAACAAAACAACACAACGAACACGATCTTCATCGAGCTCCTCCTTGAGCTCGGTTGCGTCACCTGCACGGTATCATCAGCACCTGCAACTGGTTTTGGAAGTAATCTGTGAGTCATGGGGACTCAGCAATCTCACACCCTCGCGATCAAGACTATTTAAGCTTATGGGTAGGATAGGGTAATGAGGTGGAGCTGCAGCAAGCACTAAGCATATATGGTGGCTAACTTACGCAAATGAGAGCGAGAAGAGAAGCAAAGCATGGTCGTGAAGCTAGAAGTGATCAAGAAGTGATCCTGTAACTACTTACGTTCAAGCATAACACAGGAACTGTGTTCACTTCCCGGACTCCGCCGGAAAGAGACCATCACGGCTACACACGCGGTTGATGCATTTTAATTAAGTTAAGTGTCAAGTTTTCTACAACCGGACATTAACAAATTCCCATTTGCCCATAACCGCGGGCACGACTTTCGAAAGTTCAAATCCCTGCAGGGGTGTCCCAACTTAGCCCATCACAAGCTCTCACGGTCAACGAAGGATATTCCTTCTCCCAGGACGACCCGATCAGACTCAGAATCCCGGTTACAAGACATTTCAACAATGGTAAAACAAGACCAGCAAAGCCGCCCGGATGTGCCGACAAATCCCGATAGGAGCTGCACATATCTCATTCTCAGGGCACACCGGATGAGCGCTCCGTACAGCTAAAACCAAACCTCGAGTTTCTCCGAGGGGGCGCTGCAAAGGACTCTAGTTTGGACCAACTCTTAGAGGAGCACTGGCCCCGGGGGTGGGGGGGGGGGTTAAATAAAGATGACCGTCGGGCTCCGAAAACCCAAGGGAAAAAGGCTAGGTTGTTAGTGCAAATGTAAAACCAAGGTTGGGCCTTGCTGGAGGAGTTTTATTCAAGGCGAACTATCAAGGGGCTCCCATTATAACCCAACCGTGTAAGGAACGCAAAATCAAGGAACGTAACACCGATATGACGGAAACTAGGGCGGCAAGAGTGGAACAAAACACCAGGCATAAGGCTGAGCCTTCCACCCTTACCAAGTATATAGATGCATTAATTAAAATAAGAGATATTGTGATATCCCAACATATCCATGTTCCGACATGGAACAAACTTCATCTTCACCTGCAACCAACAATGCTATAAGAGGGGCTGAGCAAAGCGGTAACATAGCCAAACAACGGTTTGCTAGGATGAGGTGGGTTAGAGGCTTGACATGGCAATATGGGAGGCATGATATAGCAAGTGGTAGGTATCGTGTCATAGCAATAGAGCGAGTAACTAGCAAGCAAAGATAGAAGTGATTTCGAGGGTATGGTCATCTTGCCTGAGACCCCACAAGGAAGAAGAACGAGTCCGTGAAGATGTCAAGCAGACGTAGATGAACGGATCCTCACAACTCCGGAACGAAACCGAAGCTAACGCGAGAAGTAACCCGGAAAGAAGCAAACAAACATAGTAAACAACCACCACATAAACATGGCATGATGCACAACCAAGTATGATGCGTGTCCGGTTTAATGAGGCATGGCATGGCAAAATGCACAAACAATCCTACAAATTAAGTGGAGCTCAACATGCAACTCCGTTGCATATTGATGAAACACCACATAAAAGTTATTTAGTTCGATCTCGCTTATGTACCCAACAATATTAAATGTTGATTAACATGGCAAGGGGTGAAGCACAACAAAACTACCTATCTAGGAAAGTTTAAATGAGGTCGGAACAACAAGCAACAATTTCGGTAAATCCCCATATGCATATTTTAGGTTTGGTACTGTTCTACCCTAAACACAATTTTAGAGTTATTAAACATGCAAGATGAGTGTACCAATTTAAACTAGGCATTTTTCTACCCCAAATACATATAAAGTTTATTAAGTTTGGAGCTACGGTTATTTAGTTATGAAATAAATCATTTTAGCATGGCATATGAGCAAAATTAGTCAAACAACATTTTAAACATAGATGAAAGTTGCAAATTATTAATCTACACAAAATTCTAAGCATTTTAGATATTTAAAACATTTTAATCCCATGCACGGTTTATGAGTAATTATATGCATGATCTAGAGGGACTTTTCTGTAAAACTGCCAAACACTGGATAAATAGGAAATTCGCAGCAGCAGAGAGAAGAAGAAAAAACTACGGGCCGGATCTGGCTGGCCCAACCGAAACAGGCGCCGGGAAAGGCAGCTTACCCATGGGCCTCAGCCCGTACGGAGAGGAGGAGGCAGGCCTGCTTAGGCGCACTGGACCTGTGCGTGGCCCACCTAGCGCATGACAGGGATCCAGCGCTGCCCATCTCGTTCTCAGAGATAGAGAGCATCAGTTTCAGTGCAGGGGCGAAGCAGGGGACTTGGTGGGCGACGCAGGTGGTCTCCGGCGAGCGACTTGGGTGGCGGGGAGGACCGAGAACGGCGAAGAGGGCCTGGACTCGACCGATCTGGCGGCGATGGATCTTGGTGCGACGGCGTAGCGGGCGGCAGCTGGTGCGGTGCCACGCGGGAAGGAGGGCACCGATCGTCGCGTTCGTCAGGATCTTCAGGGAAAATGGCGCTCGAAGACGACGGCGGGGCTGCGGGGAATCTGCAGGGCGTCGGGGCCCCCTTGGCTCCGGCACGAGCGCGCGAGGCTGGAGCAGTGGGACTCTGGTGGCCGGAGGATGTGGGCGCGCTCCCGTGCTCATGCAGAGGAGGCAGAGGAACTGGGCACGGTGACTCCAGGCTATGTAGGCGCGGCGGCGACAGGCCTTGGCGAAGACGGAGGCAGCGCGGTCGCTGGAGATGGCCAGCTCGAGCAGCAGGCCTCGGGTGGCGTGGCTCGAGTCAACGTGGGGTGGGTGTGCTCGTTCACGGTTTGACAGGGGTAGAGTGTAACGCCCTCGATGCGGCTATAGCTCCTACGTGTCGAAGCACGACTTAGAGGCATAACCGCATTGAAAGCAATGTCGCAAGTAAGGTAATCTTCACAACAACCCATGTAAATATATAATAAGGGGAAAGGTACATAGTTGGCTTACACTCGCCACGTAACACAAAGTACATAAATAGCATTACAATCATCCAATACACTCATGGTCCGACTACGGTACAAAATAGAAGATCAACCCCAACAAGTGACATGGTCCCGATCGCCCCAACTGGGCACCACTACTGATCATCAGGGAAACACACATAGTAACGGCGTGAGTCTTCGTCGAACTCCCACTTGAGCTCAAGCGCATCATCTGGAACGGAGTCATCGGGCGCTGCATCTGGTTTGGAAGTAATCTATGAGTCATGGGGACTCAACAATCTCACACTCTCGCGATCAAGACTATTTAAGCTTATAGGAAAGGCAAGGTAATATGTGGAGCTGCAGCAAGCGACTAGCATATACGGTGGCTAACCTGTTCGCAAAAGAGAGCGAGAAGATAAGGCAAAGCGCGAACGAAGAACTAAAGAACAACCTATGGCAAACATTACTCCAACACCGTGTTCACTTCCCGGATTCCGCTGAGAAGAGACCATCACGGTAACACACGCCGTTGATTCATTTTAATTAAGTTAAGGTTCAAGTTATCTACAACCGGACATTAACAAATTTCCCATCTGCCCATAACCGCGGGCACGACTTTCGAAAGTTCAAAATCCTGCAGGGGAGTCCCAACTTAGCCCATCACAAGCTCTCACGGTCAACGAAGGATAAACCTTCTCCCGAGACATTCCAATCAGACTCGGCATCCCGGTTCTACAAGACAACCTCGACAAAGATAAAACAAATCCAGCAACACCGCCCGAATGTGCCGACAAATCCCGATAGGAGCTGCGCATGTCTCATTCTCAGGGCACACTCGGATAAGCAATCTGTACAACTAAAACCAGGCCTCGAGTTTCCCCGAGGTGGCGCTGCAAGGGGCTCTAGTTTGGACCAACACTCAGAGGAGCACTAGCCCGGGGGGGGGGGTTTAAATAAGATGAACCTCGGGCTCCGGAAACCCAAGGGAAAAAGAGGCTAGGTGGCAAATGGTAAAACCAAGGTTGGGCATTGCTGGAGGAGTTTTATTCAAGGCGAACAGTCAAGGGGTTCCCATTATCACCCAACCGCGTAAGGAACGCAAAATCCGGGAACATAACACCGATATGACGGAAACTAGGGTGGCAAGAGTGGAACAAAACACAAGGCAAAAGGCCGAGCCTTCCACTCTTTACCAAGTATATAGATGCATTGAGATAACAAGATAATATAGTGATATCCCAACAAATAAACAATGTTCCAACAAGGAACGATCTTCAATCTTCACCAGCAACTAGCAACGCTATAAGAGGGGCTGAGCAAAGCGGTAACATAGCCAATCAACGGTTTGCTAGGACATGGTGGGTTAGAGGTTTGACATGGCAATTTGGGAGGCATGATAAGCAAGTGGTAGGCATCATAGCATAGGCATAGCAAAAGAGCGAGCATCTAGCAAGCAAATATAGAAGTGATTTCGAGGGTATGATCATCTTGCCTGCAAAGTTGTCAGAGTTGACTTGGTCCTCGAAAGCAAACTCAACGTGCTCCTTGTTAGCGAACTCGTCTCCCGGCTCTATCCAAACAAGACAAACAAGCAAAAGGAACACAATCAACCACGTGCAAAGCTCAAACAACATGATGCAAACATGGTATGCTATGCGGGATGCGATATGTGATGGATATGCAAGATTTGACAAGGAATGATTGGACCTGGCCTCAACTTAGTATTCCAAGAGTGCCACTGGAAAGGTGAGGTGATTTCGGTTGAAATCGATATAAAGATCACCGGAATCGGATGCATGGTTTGGAAATGGCAAGCAAAACAAATATGGCACCGGTCTGCGATAAACAACAAGTAGCCATCTAAATGCATCAAGATAATTATGCTACAGCACTCAAACATGACAACAAAATACATGGCAGGGATCCACTCATAATTCTCGCGTTCCCAGGTGGCTTCACGGTCGGAATGGTGTGACCACTTGACTTTGAGGAATTTGATTGACTTATTGCGAGTCTTGCGTTCAGTCTCTTCAAGAATAGCAACTGGGTGCTCATGATAAGAGAGATCTTCTTGGAGATCAATGTCTTCGAAGTTGACGGTGCGGTTAGGAGTCTTGAAGCACTTGCGGAGCTGAGAGACATGGAACACGTCATGCACATTTGCAAAGTTTGAAGGAAGCTCGTGTTGATAGGCGAGATCGCCTCTCTTGCTGACGATTTTGAAAGGACCCACGTATCTAGGGGCAAGCTTCCCTTTGATACCGAAGCGACGAGTACCTTTCATTGGAGAGACGCGGAGGTAAACATGATCTCCGATCTCGAAAGCCAAATCACGGTGCTTACTATCATAGTAGCTCTTCTGTCGCGATTGCGCTGCTTTGAGGTTATCACGAATGACTTTGCACATCTCCTCTGCCTCTGTGATCAAGTCATTTCCCAGAAGTTGACGTTCACCGGTTTCTGACCAGTTAAGAGGAGTACGGCACTTCCTGCCATACAGAATTTTGAATGGGGCCTTGCCCGAACTTGCTTGAAAACTGTTGTTGTAGGAGAATTCGGCATATGGAAGACAATCTTCCTACTTCATACCGAAAGAGATCACACAAGCCCTGAGCATATCTTCAAGAATCTGATTGACACGCTCGACTTGACCGCTAGTTTGAGAATGGAAAGCTGTGCTGAAGCGGATGTTGGTTCCCATGGCCTTCTGAAAAGAATCCCAAAACTTGGAGGTAAAGATGCTGCCACGGTCTGAAGAGATCACCCGTGGAATGCCGTGGAGAGAGACAATCCAAGAGGTATATAGCTCCGCCAATTGAGCTGCAGTGATCGACTCTTTGATAGGCAGAAAGTGAGCCACTTTAGTGAGTTTGTCGATGACAACGAATATAGCATCATTGCCACGCTTGGACATTGGAAACCCAGTCACGAAGTCCATATCAATGTGGTCAAACTTCCATTCTGGAATGGCAAGAGGTTGGAGGAGATCAGCTGGCCTTTGGTGTTCTGCCTTCACTCTTCTGCAGACATCACATTCATTCACGAACTAAGCAATCTCACGCTTCATTCGAGTCCACCAATAAGCCTGCTTGAGGTTCTGATACATCTTCGTACTCCCAGGGTGGATGGAGAGGAGTGAATTGTGCGCCTCATTCATGATAACTTTATGAAGGTCACCTTTAGGCACAACAATACAATCCTCGAAGAAGAGAGTATCCTTGTGATCAAGGCGGTAGCACTTGTACTTGGGTAGACCCTTGGCAATCCCAATCTTCACCTTCTTCACCATAGCATCAAGAAGTTGAGCCTCGCGAATCTGATCTTCCAAAGTAGGAGAGACTTGAAGGTTGGCGAGGAAACCTTGAGGAACAACTTGCAGATTGAGTTTGCGGAAAGCTTCACAAAGCTCGGGTTGGAAAGGCTTGATAATCAGACTGTTGCAGTAAGCCTTCCTGCTCAAAGCGCTAGCAATCACATTGGCGTTGCCTGCAGTATACTCGATACTCGGATTATACTCTTGAATCATTTCGACCCAACGAGTCTGCCTGAGGTTGAGATTAGGCTGAGTGAAGATGTACTTGAGACTCTTGTGGTCAGTGAAGATGTCCACTTTTCTTCCCAATAAGAGATGTTTCCAAGTCAAAAGAGCATGCACAACTGCTGCCAACTTGAGGTCATGAGTGGGGTAATTTTTCTCGTTGGGCTTCAACTCGCGAGAGGTATAAGCCACAACTTTTTTCTCTTGCATCAACACTGCACCAAGACCTTGAAGAGAGGCATCGCAGCAGACCTCGAATGGTTTGGATTCATCAGGAGGAGTCAGAACTGGAGCAGTGACCAATTTCTCTTTCAAAGTGTTGACAACAATGTCACATTCCGGAGACCAAACGTACTTGACGTGCTTCTGGAGAAGGTTTGAAAGGGGCTTCGCGATCTTAGAAAAGTTCTCCATGAACCTTCGATGGTAGCTTGCGAGACCAAGGAAGCTGCGGAGTTGCTTCACGTTCTGAGGTGGTTCCCAATTCACAATTGCAGACACCTTCTCAGGATTCACCGCAATGCCCTTGGCAGAGATGATATGCCCAAGATAAAGAACCTCATCGAGCCAAAACTCGCGCTTTGAGAACTTGGCGTAGAACTGATGTTCCCTGAGCTTATCGAGCACCAAACGCAAGTGCTTGGCATGATCTTCCTTGTTCTTCGAAAAGACCAGAATGTCGTCGAGATAGACCAAAACGAAGTCATTTGTGTAGGCGTTGAAGATGAAGTTCATCATGCAAGAGAAAGTCGGAGGAGCGTTGACGAGGCCAAAAGACATGACAGTGTATTCATATGAACCATAGCTTGTTCTGAAAGCCGTCTTAGGAATATCTTGCTCACCGATTCGAATCTGGTGATAACCCATACAGAGATCAAGCTTGGAGAATACTTGGGCACCTTTGAGTTGTTCGAACAGCTCATTGATGTTGGGAAGTGGGTACTTGTTCTTGATAGTCTTCCTGTTCAATGGACGGTAGTCAACACAAAGTCGGTCCGTTCCATCCTTCTTCTTCACAAAAAGTACTCCACAACCCCACGGAGAAGAACTAGGTCAGATGAGACCCATTCGCTCTTGAATATCGAGTTGCTTCTTCAACTCCTTCAACTCTTCAGGTCCGAGCTTGTAAGGACGTTTGCAAACCGATTCCGTGCCAGGCTCAAGATCGATGACGAATTCAACTGGCCGGTGCGGAGGCATTCCTAGAAGCTCTTCTGGAAAGACGTCTTGATATTCGCAAACGACTGGAATTTGAGAGATGGCATCCAGTTCACCCTTCTCATTGAGAGAAAACAGACGGATGGTATCATCTCGAGTGGCAAAGACAATTACATCCTCAGACGCATGAGTCAATTGAATCTGCCTGGCTGCACAATCAAGCTGAGCCTTGTGCTTAGAAAGCCAATACATTCCGAGAATAAGATCAATATCCGAGTCACCAAGAACATTTGGAGAGGACAAGAACTTATAGTCACCCAAAGTGATTGAAACATCCAGAACGCATACTCGAGATGTCATTTGACAGGCTGGAGAGACAATAGCCAACGGTTTTGGCAACACTTGAGTAACAAAATCATGCTTAGATGCAAAAGGTCTCGAGATGAAACAATGCGATGCACCAGTGTCAAAAAGAACTCTTGTAGGAATATCGTTAACAGGAAGGTTACCCATGATGACATCTGACGAGTCCTCTGCCTGAGCTGCATTCACCATGTTGACCTTGGTATACTTGGGGTTATGCTTGACCACAACTGTACTTGCCGATCTCACAGGAGGAGGAGGAGGGAGGCGCCTCTGATTGAAGCATTTGTTAGCATAGTGACCCTTCTGTTGGCACTTGTTGCACGTGACCTCTGAAAGCGGACGATGATATGGAGCACTCGATCTTGGAGCTTGAGACGAAGTCTTGTTCTGAAAGCCAGGGTTGGGTGGGTGGGAAGATCCACTACCACCTTTGCTCTTCTATTGATAAGGCTGACGGAATGGAGGAGGAGGAAGCCAATACTTCTGCTGCTTAGCCACTTGAGCTGAGGAAGAAGGAGTAGCATCTCTGACTCGCTTCTTGGAAGCATCACACTTCAGTTGAGCAGCCTCTTGCTTCAATGGCATGTTGTAAAACTCATCGTACCTCCTGGGCTCAAAGAGGACAAGAGCTAGCTGGATTTCTTCTCTGAGACCACCCCTGAACTGGTATATCATGCTCTTCTCGTCAGGGACGTCCTGCTTAGCAAAGCGGGCGAGCTTCTGAAACATCTTGTTGTAGTCATAGACAGACATAGAGCCTTGCTTCAGGTTGCGGAATTCCTCACGCTTGCTTTCAACCACGCTATGAGGAATATGATGAGCTTTGAAGTCTTGACGGAATTTATCCCAGGTAATCACACGGCCTCCTCTAGAACCTTTGTACTGCTGAAACCATTCTGCAGCTTGGTCTTTGAGTTGGAAGGAAGCGAACTTGGCAAAGTCCTCAGGCCTGACGTTACTGCACTCGAAATGCCTGCACAAGTCCACGAGCCAATCATCAGCGTCAGTTGCCTCAGCACAATTGCTGAAAGTCTTTGGCTGGTTAGCAAGGAACTGGTTGAGTGTAGCAAAGCGATTCTGATTGTTGCCCTGGTTGCCCTGGTTGCCTTGGTTCGCTTGGTTGCGCTCTTGAAGAATTTGCATGCTTAACTGCGTGTTTGCATTGGTAGCGGCCATCACAGCTTGCCATGCCTCCGGAGGAGGTGGAGGTGGTGGCGGATCAGGATTTGGAGTCGTGCGCGTTGGAGGAGCCATCCTGAAGAGGTTGACATCCATTAGCACATTGATAGACAAAAATTGAAGCTGAATCCAACGGGTAGAAATTGCAACATATAGTCTTCACATCCGAACAAAATGAACGAATGCATTCCAATTGAAATGGTCACATATCCATAAATTGAGAAGCCACTTAGAATTTAGGTAGAGGAATAAAATCAACAAGGTACGGAGCAAGAACGAATACTCGGTAAGGATCACCCAATCTCAAACCAAATATCCGTGGAAGAAGAACTAGGGCTACAAGAATTCCCACCTATGAAACTCCCGAACCTTTACGGTTATGCAATTAGGTGTTGGGGATACAGGGGAAGCATAATATCTCACCCAAATCTAGCAAATCCTACATCCAGCTGTATCCATCCTTCAACACGTAACCGAGAAGACTTCGGAAATCGTCTACCTCAACCTTCGAAAAGCATCCGTTATACAAGTTATGGCAATACTCCCGAACTCCGGCCCCAGTACTGGGTGGCGTCGAGGTTATCTCACCAACAACTGCATAAAAGAGATTTTCGATGTCGACAAACTAAACTCAGGTATTCCGGAACTGCAACGATAAAATTGTGACGACAACACCTTGGAGCTCAACTCCCCGGGACACTGCCACAACCCCTAAATAACAAGAGGCACCAAGAACAATGTTCTTGTCACAAATCGATCGGAACGATTCCAAGATACCCGCGTGATCCTAATTTTTTTAGTGAAATTTGAGAAGAGAAGAGTCAAAGCTCTATGTCTGGAAGCCTTACCAGAGCAATGAAGGGACTGGGGAGTAAAAAGAATTCCTAAACTCTCCGATATATAATTCCTAAATGACTCAAAACATTTTTTCTAGACTCAACTCATCCGCTAATTCGATCAAGCAGGGGGGCTCCTATGGTCGGGGAAGGCTCTGATTACCAACTTGTAACGCCCTCGATGCGGCTATAGCTCCTACATGTCGAAGCACGACTTAGAGGCATAACCGCATTGAAAGCAATGTCGCAAGTAAGGTAATCTTCACAACAACCCATGTAAATATATAATAAGGGGAAAGGTACATAGTTGGCTTACACTCGCCACGTCACACAAAGTACATAAATAGCATTACAATCATCCAATACACTCATGGTCCGACTACGGTACCAAAATAGAAGATCAACCCCAACAAGCGACATGGTCCCCATCGCCCCAACTGGGCACCACTACTGATCATCAGGGAAAGACACATAGTAACGGCATGAGTCTTCGTCAAACTCCCACTTGAGCTCAAGCGCATCATCTGGAACGGAGTCATCGGGCCCTGCATCTGGTTTGGAAGTAATCTGTGAGTCACAGGGACTCAGCAATCTCGCACCCTCGCGATCAAGACTATTTGAGCTTATAGGAAAGGCAAGGTAATATGTGGAGCTGCAGCAAGCGACTAGCATATATGGTGGCTAACCTGTTCGCAAAAGAGAGCGAGAAGAGAAGGCAAAGCGCGAACGAAGAACTAAAGAACAACCTATGGCAAACATTACTCCAACACCGTGTTCACTTCCCGGACTCCGCGAGAAGAGACCATCACGGTAACACACGCCGTTGATTCATTTTAATTAAGTTAAGGTTCAAGTTATCTACAACCGGACATTAACAAATTTCCCATCTGCCCATAACCGCGGGCACGACTTTCGAAAGTTCAAAACCCTGCAGGGGAGTCCCAACTTAGCCCATCACAAGCTCTCACGGTCAACGAAGGATAAACCTTGTCCCGAGACATTCTGATCAGACTCGGCATCCCGGTTCTACAAGACAACCTCGACAAAGATAAAACAAATCCAGCAACACCGCCCGAATGTGCCGACAAATCCCGATAGGAGCTGCACATATCTCGTTCTCAGGGCACACTCGGATAAGCAATCCATACAACTAAAACCAGCCCTCGAGTTTCCCCGAGGTGGCGCTGCAAGGGGCTCTAGTTTGGACCAACACTCAAAGGAGCA
>NC_041380.1:520635717-520637988 GCF_002162155.2 Triticum dicoccoides
TAAATAAGATGACCCTCAGGCTCCGGAAACCCAAGGGAAAAAGAGGCTAGGTGGCAAATGGTAAAACCAAGGTTGGGCATTGATGGAGGAGTTTTATTCAAGGCGAACAGTCAAGGGGTTCCCATTATCACCCAACTGTGTAAGGAACGCAAAATCCGGGAACATAACACCGATATGACGGAAACTAGGCCGGCAAGAGTGGAACAAAACACTAGGCAAAAGGCCGAGCCTTCCACTCTTTACCAAGTGTATAGATGCATTGAGATAACAAGATAATATAGTGATATCCCAACAAATAAACAATGTTCCAACAAGGAACGATCTTCAATCTTCACCTGCAACTAGCAACACTATAAGAGGGGCTGAGCAAAGTGGTAACATAGCCAATCAACGGTTTGCTAGGACATGGTGGGTTAGAGGTTTGACATGGAAATTTGGGAGGCATGATAAGCAAGTGGTAGGCATCGTAGCATAGGCATAGCAAAAGAGCGAGCATCTAGCAAGCAAAGATAGAAGTGATTTCGAGGGTATGATCATCTTGCCTGCAAAGTTGTCAGAGTTAACTTGGTCCTCGAAAGCAAACTCAACGGGCTCCTCGTTAGCGAACTCATATCCTGGCTCTACCCAAACAAGACAAACAAGCAAAAGGAACACAATCAACCACGGGCAAAGCTCAAACAACATGATGCAAACATGGTATGCTATGCGGGATGCGATATGTGATGCATATGCAAGATTTGACAAGGAATGATTGGACCTAGCCTCAACTTGGAAATCCAAGAGTGCCACTGGAAAGGTGAGGTGATTTCGGTTGAAATCGATATAAAGATCATCGGAATCGGATGCACGGTTTGGAAATGGCAAGCAAAACAAATATGGCACCGGTCTGCGATAAACAGCAAGTAGCCATCTAAATGCATCAAGATAATTATGCTACAGCACTCAAACATGACAACAAAATACATGGCAGGGATCCACGCATAATGCTTGACAAAATATGAACACTGAGCTACGGCCAATTCACCCATTAACAGGTCCAAACAAGCATGGCAAAAATGCAAATGATAAACATGTTTCAGACTTAGTGAAATTATCACAAGTCTGGAATTTCAGATCAGGTAGCACATTTTGGAGCATGAAAACTATATGCTATAGGAACTTAACATGGCAAAGCAAGGCATGGCATGGAGATACTCAAAGAGCTTAACAAAAGTCCCTTAGTGACCTTGAGCCAAAAGGGATCAGAAAATACAATTGCAAGCATGTGAACATGGCAAAAACATAACCTGATCTCAGACTTGGAGAAAAACTGGAACATGCAAATCTGTTAACAAGTAGGCATGTTTACGAGCTCGATGCACTCACTACAGAGCAAGGCATGACAAACTAAGCAAACACCCATCAAGAATACATATCATATAAGCTAGCCATGGCAAGAACAACAACATAGCATGCACGAATCAACAACAACATCCTCGGCAAAATCGCTAACAAGTAGACAAACTGCCAGGAATCATGAAATAGCAAAAGTAGAGCTCGATTGACTCACGCTAGGGTGCTCCATAATTGCAAACAAAGACATGGATCGATAGAGCATCACAATATTAATAAATCATCCTTACTGTTCATCCTCAAAAGAGGCACGGATCACTAGGAAACAACATGAACATATGGCATATTGATAAAATCAGATCAAGGACTTGGATAAATTCTAAGTCCCTGAAATCAGCATTAACGAATGCACTAATTTGCAAGCTTGTGCTAGTCACCACACATATCACAAAAAATACATGGTAAGCACTTCTGTAAAGATGGCAAAGCATATAACAAAACTCATGTAGAGCTCAGGAGCATATCATGCACACATTAATCATGGCAAAAATGACAAATAGCTATTTGGTGCAGCAGATCTGACAATTAACTTAAATAGCTCTCTTCCAACAGCATTTCGGGCCTCAAGATGAGCTCAAATGAAAATGATGCAATGAGATGAAATGATGTACTCTCTGAGACGAACATTTTGATATGCTACACGCCCAAAACGGAGCTACGAGTGCAGAGATACGGCATGATGAAATATGCTAAAATATCTAGGGTTTCGGGCAAGATTAGGTCAACCTCAAGAACCAGATCTGATCCAGATCGTGCACGGGAACCGATGCGCTCGCCAGAGTTCGTCGATAGCCGGAGTTCGCGAGGGAGGCGGTCGGAGTTGGCGTGGAGGAGGCCGGCGGCTTGCCGGAGTGGAGGAGAGGACGGGCGGCGAGGTCC
>NC_041380.1:520638400-520646759 GCF_002162155.2 Triticum dicoccoides
CGGGAGGTGGCGTGGCGGAGCGGGCGACAGGCGGCGGCGGGCGCGCGGGCCGGCGGCAGAGGGGGCGGCAATGTGGGCATGCCCGGGACACATGGCGTCGTCTGGTAGGTCGGCGGCGGTGGGTGGACAACATCCGGTCCGAATCGGACGCGTCCGGCGGCGAGGTGGAGCTGATCTAGGGTTAGGGGGGGGGGAAGAAGACGCGTGAATTTCGGAGGAGGACCTATTTATAGGCATAGGAGGAGTTAGGAGAGTCCAAATGAGATGTGGTTTTCGGCCACGCGATCGTGATCGAATGCTCTAGATGATGCAGAGGGTTTTGGTGGGTTTTGGGCCAAATTGGAAGGGTGTTGGGCTGCAACACACACGAGGCCTTCTCGGTCCCTCGATTAACCGTTGGAGCATCAAACGAAGTCCAAATGGTACGGACCTTGACAGGCGGTCTACCGGTAGTAAACCAAGGCCGCTTGGCAAGTCTCGGTCCAATCCGGAAATGTTTAACCCCCACACACGAAAGGAAGGTAGAAAGGACCACCGGAGGAGATTGGAGCGTCGGAATGCAAAACAGACAATAGGGAAAATGCTTGGATGCATGAGACAAACACGTATGCAAATGCAATGCACATGATGACATGATATGAGATGCATGACAACGACAAAAACACACAGAGACAAAAGCCCGAACCCGAGGAAATAAAATAGCTTAGCGCCGGAAACGGCAAGAGTTGGAGTACATATTAGGTAAATTACATCCGGGGTGTTACACAGAGCTACGGCATCATCAAGACTTCGCGGCGCCGGCGGCAGGGACTTGAGGCGAAGGTGGAGGTGGTGCTACGAGCCACCGGATTCGGCGGGGTGCAAGTCGGCAAAGGAGGCAGCTGCGCTTGACGCTCGAGACGAAAGGGGACGGGGTTGGCCTGGCGAGGAGGTCTTGGCGTGAATCCATGGCGGCGCTGGACACGGGTGACGGGGCGCAAGGGGTCCAGGAACAAAGTGAGGAGGCGAGGGGCGGCCATGGCGTTCGACGACTGCGTCCGGTTCCTGCGATAAGAAGCAGAGGAGGGGATTTGAGAGCTCCGGGAGAGAGAGAGAGATGAGCAGAGGAGTGAGATGAAAGAGAGGGGCGCGGGGCTGGCCTGGTGTTTGTCCAGTGCGGAAACGTCCTCGGGCGATGGATCAAGGGAGGGTGCACGGGGATGCCGATGTGGATAGGAGCGCTCGGGCGCTGCTGTTGATTGGGTGGCGCTGAAAACAAGGGAAGATGGCGGCGGTGGTTTGGGCAGGTGGGATCCCGATGTGGATTAGGTGGAGTGGCGGCGACAATGAGTGGATGGGACAAGATCCCTACGTTTTAGGGTTTGGGTCTAAAGATGGACTAGGGTGTACATATATATGGGAAAAGAGGGGAGTTGGATCATCCGATCAAAATCCGACGGTCAAGAATAGATAGGCTAGGAAAATGTAAATAGGAAACGGAGATGTTTTGTAGATGTTCGGGGATGATCTGAACGCAACGGCGATGACTATCCGGGTCGGGTTCGGGACAGTTTCAGACGCACACGAGGAGGGCCGTGGGCTGACGAGAGAGGTTAGGTTGGGCCTGGCGGTGAGTGGTGGTGGCTGTGCAGAAAGCCTTGGGCTGAGAGAAGAGAAGAGAGAGACCCGTCGACTGTTTCTGGAGACCGAAAACGTCCGACGTTAGACCGACTATATCGTCACTATAGTTTATCGTTGGGGTGTCAAACGAACTCCGAATGCGATGAAACTTGGCAGGCGGCCTACCTACAACATAACCACACCGCATGCCAACTTTCAACCCATTCCGAGAACATTTTCCGGCCACTTACAAAATAATATTTCGGACATGCCACGGGCACGTGCAAGTGTGTCTGGGCTCAGAACGGACAACAGACGGAACGAGGAGACCGGGACGGATGCAAGTTTTGAAAACATGATGATGCAATGCACATGATGACATGGCAACAAGCGACACGCAAGCAAATTACAAGGCAACAACATCGAATAACTGGAAGACACCTGGCGCAACGGTCTCGGGGCGTTACAATATTACTTCTCTGGAAAAAATCTCCTGCACATAAGAAACAAGCTGCTTTACAGGAAATATTTAACTTTGTGCAATTTGAAGAAGAGAGTCTTCCACAGGCTTGCGGGAGGCTTCTCCAATTACTTAATGCTTTTCCTGAACATCCTCTCAAGAAAAAATGAAATACTTGATATCTTTTATAATGGACTAACCGATGCTTCTAGGAACCACCAAGATAGTTGTGCTGATTGTGTTTTCAGGGAACAAACTACTGAACAAGCTGAAGTACTATTGAATAATATGTTGAGTAATGATAATGATTGGACTCTTCCTAAACCACTCCTATGCCAACTCCGAAGAAGAGGGGTATTCTATTTCTTAATCCAGAAGATATGCAAGAGGCAAAGAAATCCATGAAATAAAAAGGTATTAAAGCTGAAGATGTTAAGAACTTACCACCTATTGAAGAAATACGTGGTCTTGATAACCCGACACAGGTAGTAGACGTAAATTCTCTGTATATATTTGATGAAGGTGATATTCCTCATAATAAGTCTGCTAGTCAATGCTTGGATGAATTTGATAACTTTATTGTTAAACAAGAAAACTTCAATGCATATGTTAGTAGTCAATTGAAAAGAAATGCTTATATGCTTGAACACTTGGGTGACTATATGTGTAGAACTGTTAATGATCTCAAGTTTGTTACTAAACATGCTTCCTTGGTCAAAACCCAAGTAGAAAAAGTTCTCAAGGCACAAAATGATTTGCTGAATGAAATGAATAATAAGATGAATGATCATGCTGTTAGAGTTATGACTAGAGGTGGTAAAATGACTGTGGAACCTTTGTATCCCGAAGGCCATCCTAAGAGAGTTGAGAAAGACTCTCAATGAATTAATACTGAGGCACCTAGGCCATCTAGGAAGAAAAAGAAAGATGATAGGACCTTGCATGCTTCTAGTGAACTTGTTATAGACACACCTGAGAACCCAAATGATATTTCCATTTCTGATGCTCAAACACAATCTGGTAATGAACATGAAACTAGTAATAATAATGATGATGATGTTCATGTTGATGCTCAACCTAGTAATGATAATGATGTGGAGATAGAACCTGCTGTTGATCTTGATGACCAACAACCTAAGAATAAAAGATATGATAAGAGTGACTTCATTGCTATGAAATATGGTAAATAAAGGGAGCCATGGGTTCAGAAACATGCCCTTTCCCCCTAAACCATCCAAGAAAAAGGATGGTGAAGACTTTGAACGCTTTGTTGAAATGCTTAGACCTGTCTTTTTGCGTATGTGTTTGACATATATTATGAAAATGTCTCCTTATGCTAAGTATGTGAAAGAAATTGTTACTAAAAAAGGAAGATACCTGAAGCTGAAATTTCCACTATGCTTGCTAATTATACATTTAAAGGTGGAATACCAAAGAAACTAGGAGTTCGAGGAATACCAACTATACCATGCTCCATTAAAAGAAACTATGTTAAAACTTCTTTATGTGATTTGGGAGACGGTGTTAGTGTTATGCCTTTCTCTTTATATCGTAGACTTGAATTGAATAAGCTGACACCCATTGAAATCTCTTTGCAAATGGTTGATAAATCAACTGCTATACCCATCGGTGTTTGTGAGGATGTACCTGTCGTATCTTCGTCTTCCTCCAGAAAAAATTGAATCATTGCTCAAACCCGTGTTCTTGCTCATTTTGCTGCCATTTTCGATCTCTTTGCTCGGAACTCCGTTGCTGAAACTGTTCCGGGGGATTTTCATCGGTATGTAACTCCTCCATTGGTCCAATTACATTTTGCTATAGTGCTTTGTTTAGTGCAAATTTTTGCTGCTATGGTGACCCTGTTCTTGAGCTTGCATGTCAAATTTATATGGTCCAAAGTAGTTCTGTTGCATGATATAGCCTCTAGACACTTGTAGGAGTAGTTGCTATCAATTTTGTTGAGTTTAGTTCACTTTTATTTTGAGTCTCTAATTTTTTTAGAAATTTTCAAAGGAAAGAGAAACCATGAAGAGGTGGTTAAGGGGTTCTTCAAGCTGGAATTTGGAAGGGAATGAAAATGAGGAGAAGAAGAAGCCCAAGTACAACCTTCCTCTTGCTGTGGAGGTTCGGCCGTGTGAGTGGCCAAGCAACATATTCTTGAGAGAGGCTGGAATTTATGCTGATTTCTATTATTTGGCAGAGAATGCAGGCCTCCTTCCTTTCCTTCAAGATAAGTGTGATCAATACCTCCTATTCACTAACACCTTTGTGCAAAACTTTCATTGTTATTCTAGCAAATCACCACCCACGGTAGAATTTCATTTGTATGATGAGCCTAAGGAGATGACATTATTTGATTTTTGTGATGTTTGCAAAATACCTTATGAGGGCAGCATCAGTGAGCCACATTCTAGGGACGTGAATGATTTTCTTTCTGAAATTGCTGTGGGGGAAGAAATAGGAGTGTCAGAAGCGAGAGTGGCTACTTTGCATTTTCCTATTTTACGCTATTATTAATTATTTCCCGGGAGATGTTTAATTGGTTGTGGGGAGAGTGGATGCCTCAGTGCCCCTGACCTTGTCATTTTGCGCCATGCTTTATATGCTGACAGAACTTTTAGTTTGGGCACTATTGTTGCTCGACGGTTGAACATGAACGCTCGAAGGGTACTATTTTTGGAGGTGTCTATGGCTCCCACCTTGCTAAACACTTTGAGCTACCCATTTAGGCATGATAATAAGGAGGAGATGTTGCCACCCACTAAATATTTAAACTATGCTAGTATGGTAGCACATGATTTATTTGCCAAAGATGATGACAAGCCGCTCCTCTACAACCTAGTATTTAGTCAGGGTACTTGTGAGATTATTACCTTGCCCGCACCTTCTTTGTTCGATATTCATTCATGCATGTACACTATTATGCCCGAGGATATTTACACGTACTAGAGGCTGACACAACCTCCGGCACCTGAGCCTGCACCAACTCCTTAACCTTACCAGGAGCCTATTTATCAGTGGGAGCCACAGGAGCTCGCTAACCAATGGAACCCTTAGGACCCACCACATTATCGAGGAGATGTTTATTTTGAGCCGTGGCCCTAGACTAAAAGGCTAAGCTTGGGGGAGTACGTATGTCTCACCAACATTACATTCATGTTCACACACTCATTCCACTTGTCGGTGTTCATACTTTTTCATTTTATTATCCATGTTAGTTTACATTTCTTGTTTTCTTGTGTATTTGAAAAACTTTGAGAAAATCCAAAAAATTAGTTCTTGCTTCTTTTTAGTTTTTCTTTCTACTTTATTTAGTTGTAGTATTAAAAGGAAATCCAAAAAGATTTCTCGTTCTTCTTTTACTTGTTGGGAGCTTTCCTGTGTAAATAGTTTTTCTTGTTTTCGTTTTACTTTCTTCAGAAAAGCAAAAACTCCAAAAACATTGTCAAATTTCGGGTTTCGCAGACCCTTGAGAGGTTCAAACTCTGGGGTGCATGCGAAGAACTTGTCCTCCCCAGTCTGCCTACTCGCTAATCTCACGACCCAGCTCGACGAAATGAATCGAAAAGAGACACAACCATTTACCCAGGTTCAGGCCACCTTGCGGTGTCAAACCCTACTCCTGCTTTGTGGTGAATTGGCCTCGAGGAGCTGAGGATGAACTAGTACAGTCATAGAACAACCTCAGGAGTAGGAGTGTTCTTGTGCTCGATGAGCTGGTAGGTGTGAGGGTGGTCTGAGTGATCTCTCCCTCTATGGTGGTGGCTAAGTCCTATTTATAGTGGCCTTGGTCCTCGTCCTAAATGAAGGCGGGAAGGATGCCACAACGGTCAAATTCGAAGGGAGACAACTAGTACATGCTATCCTGACAAAAGTAGTCTTCGCCTGCGAAAGCCTCTGGTTGTGACGCCGTGGTGGGCTCGGCCATGACCTCCGTCCTGCCGTCCTGGCGGTCTTGGTCTTGTTGCACTAGAATGGAAACCTTTGCCTGATTCCTCGGGACTCCGTGTCTGCGCCTGCCTCCTTAGCACCAAAGAAGAGACTGGTACACTGCACCCGCTGGCGCCTGCTTGGCCTTGGTCATTGTGGCTCACGTCATCCGAGCCTCACGAGATGATCCTTGCATAGAAATCTCCACTCCTCCGGAGCCAGCCTGAGGAGGTTGCTCTTCGTGGTGGTCTTGGTGTCATCCGCCTCGCGAGGCTTGGCCCCTCGTGAGGGTCTTGAGTTGCTGATGATGAAACTGGGCCGTACCAGGCCGTCAATGGAGCCACACCGTGGGCCGCAAGCAGGCAAGTCTGGGTACCCCAGTTCTCAAAACGTCGACAGTAGCCCTCGGGCCCAAGGCGCGCTCGAACTTGGCTTTGAGGCGAAGCCAAAGGGCAAGTGCAGAGTGCCGTGGGCCCTAACCGCCTGCGACCTTGGTCGACGCGTGGCAATTGATGGGACGTGGGCGTCTCCACTTCCCCATGTTGCCTCGATAACCGTTCGACTTGTTGAGACTCCGCTGCATGTAGAGAAAACCATCATTGTGTGGGATCGTGGAGGCAGGTGATTGGCCTCCCTTTGGCTATAAATGAGGGGAGGGGCAGAGCCCTCCCTCATTCATCTCCGTCTTCTTGCTGCCTGCTTCTTTTCCCTCCTCTTATTCGCTTTGCCGTCTTGCCGCGTAAACACCCATGGCACCGATTAGGAGATTCTCCGTAGCGGAGAAGGGAAAGACCCCTCAGGAGGGGCCCGAGCCACTTTCGCCAAAGAAAATGTTTGGACGCCCTCGCGACGCCGGTGAAAGGCAGGAGGTGACACAGCCTTGGTACGAGCGGCCTCCACCTGGCCTGCCGCTCCCTCTGTACGCCCGCGCGTAGGGCTTCGAAAAGGGCGGCAACGCCCAGCGCCGCACGGGGCCGCGACCACGGTGGACAAGCTGAGGCTGTGCGGCCAGCTGGCCCGCGAACCCACGCCGAGGGCACTTCGCACGAGTTCATGGTGTGGGCAGCAATGCCACCGCGCAGGTGGATCCAGTTCCCACGGTTCTTCACCGAGGAGATGCCGCTGAGGGGGGCGCTTGAGCTGTGGCTGCAGCATGCCGGGTGCTGCAGTCTGGCTACGGGGGCGGAGGTTGAGGTAGTCCCCCCGAACAACATCTTCATGACCCAAGGATAGGGCGAGGTCACCCGCACCTGCCGTCTATAGGGGGCCCTTGCCATCCACTTCGAGTACGATGGCGCTTCCACGCCGTTCTTCAAGGTCTTCGACGAGGAGGGCCGGCGCTGGAGTGCTGCCCCGGGGGAAGCAGCTTACGTGGCGCGGCTGTGGGTGCTGAGCCCGCCTCCGGCCTCAGCGACAGCTCCTCCAGCAGCAGCGACGACTCCTGGGAGTCCAGCAACTCTCCGGAGTCCAGCGACGACACCTACGTGCCACCGAGCTCTCGCCGCGCGCGGAGCGCGGCTGTGGTGTCCGCTCGGCGTCGTTGGTTATTCCCGGCAGTCAGGCCCCCTTGATGCTTCCTGCTTTTTCCCTACGCGAAATCGTGACAAACCCCGTGGGGGTATTTAATAAAAACTGTAATGCTTTTGCTCCAAGGTTTATTACTCCTAGCATAAGGTTGTAGTTGTGTATCTCGCTTCAGCATTGTTCCCCCTTTTCGTTCTTGCGGTAGCTTTGCACTCTACGCCTCCAGGTCCCAGTCCCCAGGCAGGCTTCGGTCGTCGCTGGTATGCCAGGTCGCGATGCCGTGGTCAAGGCCAGGAGGTGAGCCGCCCGAGTGTAACACCACTACAAAAAAAAGACACATCCGTGACATTTTGGGCCGAACGAAATTTTTTTCTGTCATACATATGACACTTCTTTGACGATAATTGTGACAAAACCCGGTATCATCATAGATGTGGTGGGCTCCTACTTCTATGACAAAAAATCATGACAGAAAATGGGCTTTTCGTCCTGGGCGGGCCGGAGACGCAGCTGCATGACATTCTTTGGGCCGTCCATGACGGAAAAAACCGTGGTATAAGCGAGGGCAAGGAAAATTTCGGGGAGTTCCCGGTTACGGTGGGAGGTCGGGGGCCGAGCGATGCGCGCTTCTCTCGTACACGTACGCACGTGTGTGCGAGGCGTTCGGTCTAACTGAACCCGAGCGAGGCGTTGGGCTCTAACTGAACCTGAGCGATTGCACTGCAGGCTATGCGTTGCTGAACCCGAGCGATCGATCGATGGTTGTTAACTGAACCCGATCGAGCGATTCCTTTGCTACTGCTGCTAACTGAAGCCGATCGATGCTGCCTCTGGATGAACAGTGAG
>NC_041380.1:520646920-520649686 GCF_002162155.2 Triticum dicoccoides
GAACAGGACCCCGATCGATCAAGCCGGTTGGGGATGGATGAACAGGACCCCATGGAGGGCTGGATGAACAGGACCACCCCGTGGAGGGCAGGATGAACAGTAGACGGTGGATGGCAGGATAAACAGTAGCCCGTGGAGGGGTGGTTGAACAGGAGCCCATGGAGAGGGATGGTTGAATAGTAGCCGGTGGAGTAGCGCGCGGTGGAGGCTGGATGAACAGGAGCCCGTGGATGAACAGTCGCAGGTGGAGGCTGGAGGAGGTCGATGGTGGATGAAGAGTAGCTCGTGGAGGCTGGAGGGGGTCGACGGTGGAGATGAACAGTATCCCGTGGAGTCCCGTTTTGCGGTACGCCACATCCGTCCCGATGAACAGGACTCCCATTTCGACCATAGCGCTCCAACACAAGTCCGTTTCCTCCGTTTTGCGGTACGCCACACCCCTCCCGATGAACAGGACCCCCGTTTCGACCGTAGGAGGTCCGTTTCCTCCGTTTTGCGGTATGCCATACCCCTCCCGATCAACAGGACCCCGTTCTGAATGTAGGAGGTCCGTTTCCTCCGTTGTGCGGTACGCCATGCCTCGTTTCCATCGCCTGTTCCGTCCAAGCCATCCCGATGAACACGACCACGCATTCCGTTCCGACCCAACCGGTTGGCTACCATGCGTTCCGTTGCCTCCTGATGAACACGACGCATTTCGTTGCCTCCCCATGAACACGAGGCATTTCGTTGCCTCCCCATGAACATGACGCATTTCGTTTCCTCCCCATGAACACGATGACGATGCTGTTTCTCCGTTCCGACCCAGCCATGTACACGAGCCATGGCCGTACGTATGCGCGAGTAGTCATTCGAGACCCCGCCCGTATGTACACATACGTGGCCATATTTTCTTTCTTGCACCCTGTCTGCTGTACGTACGTGTACATGCTACGTGCAAGCCTCTACTACGACACGTGCGCGCGTCTACTACAACACGTGCGCGCCTCTACATCGACCAATATGTACGTACGCGTTCGCGACCAGAATGACAATGGTACGTACGCTTCGACCAGGTGGGTCCCGACTGTCAGGCACTTCCTTGCCTGCGAAGATGTAGCTGGTGGGTCCCAGCAGTCAGGGGGCAAATCATTTTTTTGCCCGGACGCACTTCCTTGCGTGAAAGATGTAGCTGGTGGGTCCTAGCAGTCAGGGGAAACGTTTTTTTTGTGAAATACAGTGGCCCGTTCGGTGGGTCCCAGCTGTCAGGTGGAGGAATCATTATTTTCCGTGTAATAAGGAGGCACTTCCTTGCTGCGGCCGTGGACCCAGCTGTCAGCCTCTCCACGTACAGTTCACGTCCGATGGAAGTCGTTCCTTGACCATGTTGACCACGCCGCGCCGAGAGCACCAGGGCGGTGGACGACGGCGAGGCCTAGGAAGGGGACGACACGGAGGCAGGGAAGATTCGGCAGTTGTTTCCCACGCGAGGGGAGTACGACTGTACGAGGGTTTACTGGTTCGTCTGCCGTCGCCGGAGAATAACAGCAGGTGTGGGTGAGTAGAGGGACGGCTAGGCCAGCAATGGGAGTACGGTCGGGCGGTGAGGCCTGTGCGGCAGCGCAGCCGGCCGTGAGGAGGAGGGAGCAGGCAGTCCCGTCGGTGCTTGTTTGAGCGGCTGGAGCAGGAAGAGCAGAGATTGAAGAAGCACGACGGCCGTTGGATGGACATCCAACAGTCAGTGCTTGTGCGTCAACCATTTTTTAGGAAAGCCTCAAATCTGTGGAAAACAGCATACAACCCATCTGCCATTATTTCTAATAATTTACAGCCCATTTGCTAATTCTTAAGGTTTTTTTGGAGCCCATATTCTTTTTGTTAGCATTACAACCCATATTGTGGCAACGGTTAAAAAACTATACGAAATTTTGCATATTTCGGTGCGGTCCGAACTGTTTTTAATCCCGAAATTTCGACTCACATTCAAACTGATTTTAAAAATAAATGTATATCAATATAAAATCCAACAAATTCTCCACGCATAAAAATTAATGTAATTTAAAATCTTGAAATGAAAAAAAAAGATATTTGAAACTAATTGCCGGTTTGATGTGTTTGAAAAATGTACAACCCATTTCTCATTACTGATGGGCCATTTTCTCGGCCAGCCGAATGAAAGCTCTCCTCGTCTTGAAAGATTTGCAGCCCAACAGGCCTGACAAAGCGACTTACTTGGCAAATCACAAAAAACTGGGCTATGGCCGTGGACCCAGCTGTCAGCCTCTCCACGTACAGTACTCTTCCGATGGAAGTCGTTCCTTGACCACGTTGACCACGCCGTGCGGAGAGCTCCACGACGGTGGACGACGACGAGGCCTAGGAAGGGGACGACGTGGCAGTGGAAGCCCACGCGGAGAGGACTACGAGGGGTCACTAGTTCGGCTGCGGTATGAGGCTGCTGTCGCCGCAGGGCCTGGCCAGCGGTGGGAATAGTAGGGGGCGGTGAGGCCTCTGCCGCAGCACAACCGGCCACGAGAGGCAGGAGCATGCGGCACGACCGGCGCTGCTTTGGGCGGCTGGAGCAAGAATACCATAGGTTGAAGAAGCACTACGGCCATTGGATGGACATCGTATGGTCACTGGAGCTAGAATCGTTCATATTGACTAAGTTGACAAAGCCCTTCATCCCCGTCAACTTAGTAGGCCCACAAGTCAGCCTCCCAGCAAGGTGGGTCCCAGCTAGCCTGGGGAGTATTCATTTTTTTGTGCGTAATAAGGAGGCACTTC
>NC_041380.1:520650045-520674327 GCF_002162155.2 Triticum dicoccoides
GGGGAAACGACTTTTTTCGCAAAATACTGGTGGCCCATCCGGTGGGTCCCTGCTGTCAGATGGAGGAATAATTATTTTGCCCGTAATAAGGAGGCACTTCCTTGCTTCAGCCGTGGACCCAGCTGTCAGCCTCTCCACGTACAGTCCACGTCTGATGGAAGCCGTTCCTTGACCACGTTGACCACGCCGCGCCAAGAGCACCAGGGCGGTGGACGACGGCGAGGCCTAGGAAGGGGATGACGCGACAGTGGATGCCCACGCGTAGAGGAGTACAAGGGTTCACTGGTTCGCTGCGGTGTGAGGCTGCTGTCGCCGCAGAATAACAGGGGGTGTGGGTGAGTAGAGGGATGGCTTGGCCAGCTGTGGGAGTAGTAGGGGGCGGTGAGGCCTCCGCCGCATCGCAGCCGGCCACGGGAGGCAGGAGCACGAGGCACGACCGGCGCTGGTTTGGGCGGCTGGAGCAAGAAGACCAGAGGTTGAAGAAGCAGTACGGCCGTTGGATGGACATCGTACGGTCACTGGAGCTAGAATCGTGCATATTGACTAAGTTGACAAAGCCCTCCATCCCCGTCAACTTAGTAGGCCCACAAGTCAGCCTGCCACTAAGGTGGGTGCCAGCAAGCAGGGGGTATGTAACACCCTCAATGCGACTATAGCTCCCACGTGTCGAGGCACGACTTAGAGACATAATCGCATTGAAGGCATATGTCGCAAGTTAGGCAATCTTCACAACATCCCATGTAATATAAATCATAAAGGGGAGATAACATAGTTGGCTTACACTCGCCACGTCAATCAAGTACATAAATAACATTACATCATCCAAACACTCATGGCCCGACTACGGCGCCAAAATAAAAGAGAACCCAACATGCGACACGGTCCCAAGCACCCCCAACTGGGCACCACTACTGATCATCGGGAAAGGAAACATAGTAATGTTGAGAGTCCTCGTCGAACTCCCACTTGAGCTCATACGCGTCTCCTGGAGCGGAATCATCAGGCCCTGCATCTGGTGTAATAGTAATCTGTGAGCCACAGGGACTCAGCAATCTCGCACCCTCGCGATCAAGACTATTTAAGCTTATAGGTATGGCAAGGTAAATATATGAGTGGAGCTGCAGCAAGCGACTAGCAAGTATGGTGGCTAACTTATTCGCAAAAGAGAGCGAGAAGAGGAGGCAAAGCACGAGCGAGAAACTAGAGAACAACCTGCACAAACATTACTCCAACACCGTGTCCACTTCCCGGATTCCGCCGAGAAGAGGCCATCACGGTAACACACTCAGTTGATTCAATTTAAATAATTAAAGGTTCAAGTTATGTACAACCGGACATTAACAAATTCCCATCTGCCCATAACCGCGGGCACGGCTTTCGAAAGTTCAAATCCCTGCAGGGGAGTCCCAACTTAGCCCATGACAAGCTCTCACGGTCAACGATGGAATAGACCTCCTCCCAAGACGTTCCGATGAGACTCGGTATCTCGGTAATTCAAGACAACTCTGACAATGGTAAAACAAGTCCAGCAACACCGCCCGCTGTGCCGAAAAATCCCGATAGGAGCTGCACATATCTCGTTCTCAGGGCACACCGGATAAGCTAAGCGTACGGGAGCCAACGTAACCCAAGTTGCCAAGGGACGGCCCCGCACGGTGCTCTAGGTTGGACCAACACTCAGAGGAGCACTGGCCCAGGGGGGTTAAAATAAGATGACCCTTGAGTCCGCGAAACCCAAGGGAAAAGGCTAGGTGGCAAATGGTAAAACCAAGGTTGGGCATTGCTGGAGAAGTTTTATTCAAGGCGGACTGTCAAGGGGTTCCCATTATAACCCAACCGCGTAAGGAACGCAAAATCCGGGAACATAATACCGATATGACGGAAACTAGGGCGGCAAGAGTGGAACAAAACACTAGGCGAGAGGCCGAGCCTTCCACCCTTTACCAAGTATATAGATGCATTAAGATAACAAAGTAATATAATGATATCCCAACAAGTAAATAAATGATCCAACAAGGAACGGCCTCCAATCTTCACCTGCAACTAGCAACGCTATAAGAGGGGCTGAGCAAAGCGGTAACATAGCCAATCAACGGTTTGCTAGGACATGGTGGGTTAGAGGTTTGACATGGCAATTTGGGAGGCTTGCAAGCAAGTGGTAGGCATCGTAGCAATGTCATAGCAAAAGAGCGAGCAAACTAGCATAGCAAAGATAGTAGTGATATCGAGGGTATGATCATCTTGCCTGCACAGTTGTCAGAGTTGACTGGATCCTCAAAAGCAAACTCAACGGGCTCCTCGTTAGCGAACTCGTCTCCCGGCTCTACCCAAACAAGACAAACAAGCAACAAGGATACAATCAACCACGTGCAAACTCAAACAACACGATGCAAAGATGATATGCTATGCGGGATGCGATGCGGGATGCAAAATGCAAGATATGACAGGAAATGGATGAACCTGGCCTCAACTTGGAAAACCAAGTGTGCCACTGGAAAGATGAGATGAAATCGCTTGAAAACGATATAAAGAACGCCGGAATCGGAGTTACGGTTTGGAAATGGCAAGCGATTCAAAAATGACACCGGTCTGCGATTTACAGCAAGTAGGAATCTAAATGCAATGAGATGAACATGCTACAACACCCAAACATGACAAAAAACATGGCAGGGATGCTTACAAGATGCTTAACAAAAGTCTAGCACTGAGCTACGGACAATTCATCCATTAACAGGTTCAAACAAGCATGGCAAAAATGCAAATGGCAAACAGATCTCAGACTTAGTGAAATTAACACTTGTCTGGAATTTCAGATCAGGTAGCCCTCTTTGGAGCAACAAAACTACATGCTACAAGATCTGAACATGGAAAAGTAAAGCATGGCATGGAACTACTCAAAGAGCTTAACCAAAGTCCCTTAGTGACCTTGAGCCAAAAAGGACCAGAAAATACAATTGCAAGCATATGAACTTAGCAAAAACATAATCAGTTTTCAGACAGTGAAAACTGGCACATGCTGAAATATAACTTAAGTAGGCATGTTTTGAGCTTGATGCACTCACTACGGTGCAAGTCATGGCAAGACAAGCATTCACCCATCAAGAAGGCATAAAAATCAAGCTAGACATGGCAAGAACAATAACATAGCATGCACGGATCAACTACAACATCATCGGCAAAATTGCAAACAAGTTGACAATCTGCCCAGATTCACAATGTAGCAAAAGTAGAGCTCGATTGACTCAACCTAGGTTGCTCCATAATTGCAAACAAAGACATGGATGGATAGAGCACTACAATATTAACAAAACATCCTTACTGATCATCCTCAAAAGAGGCACGGATCACTAGGAAACAACATGAACATATGGCATCATGAGATAAACAGCTCCAGGACTTAGTGAAATCACTAAGTCCCTGAAAACAGAATTAGCAAGTGCACCACTTTGCAAGCTTGCGCTAGTCACCACACACATCCTAAAAATACATGGGTTGCACCTCTGGAAAGATGACAAAACCCTTAACAAAACATATGTAGAGCATTAGGTCATAGCAGCTCACATTAATCATCGCAAAAATGACAAAAGTGCTAAACGGAGTAGCAGATGTGACAATTAACTCAAATAGACCTCTTCTAACAGCATTTCGGGCATCAAGATGAGCTCAAACGAAAATGATGTAATAGAATGAAATGATGTACTCTCTGAGATGAACATTTTGATATGCTATATGCATGAATCGGAGCTACGGATGCAAAGTTACGGAGCCGTGAACATGAGCACTTGGACAGGAAAACATCGGGGACTTAGTAGAAATCGACCTAGGATTTCATGGCACGCGAACCGAGGTGGCCGGAATCTTCGCCGGAGAAGGGCAGGGCGGCGGCCGGAGTAGAGGGGCTCGCCGGATCTAGCCGTGGGGCGCCGGATCTGGCCGGCAGCGAGGCGGCGACAGCGGAGGAGGGCGGAGCGGGGCGGTGCGGCGCTCCGGGCGGCGGCGGTGGCGGCGGCCGGCGTCGACGGCGGAGCGAGGCGGCAGCGTCGGGGGCGAGGCGGCGGCGCGGGCAGCCAGGCGGCGGGGCGAGGGAGCGGGCCGCGGGGGCCGGCTCTAGGCTCCCGGGCCGCGCGGTGGGAGGCGGCAGCGGCATGGACACGTGGCAGCCCAGGAGTGGCTGCGGGCGGTGGAGCGGACGCGTCCGGTCCGTCCGAACGTGTCCGGCGGCGGCGGAGGAAATATTTTTAGTGTTAGGGACGAGGTGGATCCGGAATTTGGAAGGGGGTGTATAAATAGGCATAGAGGGAGTTAGGAGAGTCCAAATGAGGTGCGGTTTTCGGCCATGCGATCGTGATCGAACGCTCTAGATGATGGAGCAGAGTTAGGTGGGTTTTGGGCCAAATTAGAGGGGTGTTGGGCTGCAACACACACGAGGCCTTTTCGGTCCCTCGGTTAACCGTTGGAGTATCAAACGAAGTCCAAATGATACGAAAATTGACAGGCGGTCTACCGGTAGTAAACCAAGGCCGCTTGGCAAGTCTCGGTCCAATCCGGAAATGTTTAATCCCCACACACGAAACAAAGCTAGAAATGACCACCGGAGGAGAACGAAGCACCGGAATGCAAAACGGACAACGGGAAAAATGCTCGAATGCATGAGACGAACACGTATGCAGATGCAATGCACATGATGACATGATATGAGATGCATGACAACGATAACAACACACGGAGACAAAGACCCGAACCCGAGAAAAAAATAACTTAACGCCGGAAACGTCCAGAGTTGGAGTACAAATTGGGAAAGATACATCCGGGGTGTTACAACACTCCACCACTACGAAAGGATCTCGTCCCGAGATCTAGGACTGAAAGAACGCCGGGAACTCAGAACGGAGGTGATCCTCGCGTTCCCAGGTAGCTTCACAGTCGGAATGGTCTGACCACTTGACTTTGAGAAATTTGATTTACTTGTTGCGAGTCTTGCGTTCAGTCTCTTCAAGAATAGAAACTGGGTGCTCACGATAAGAGAGATCTTCTTGGAGCTCAATGTCCTCGAAGTTGACGGTGCGGTCAGGAGTCTTGAAGCACTTTCGAAGCTGAGAGACATGGAACACGTCATGAACATTTGCAAAGTTTGAAGGAAGCTCGAGTTGATAGGCGAGGTCGCCTCTCTTGCTGACAATCTTGAAAGGTCCCACGTATCTAGGGGCAAGCTTCCCTTTGATACCGAAGCGACGAGTACCTTTCATAGGAGAGACACGGAGGCACACATGATCTCCGATCTCGAAAGCCAAATCGTGGTGCTTACTATCATAGTAGCTCTTCTGGCGGGATTGGGCTGCTTTGAGGTTATCACGACTGACTTTGCACATTTCTTCTGCTTCTGTGATTAAGTCATTGCCCAAAAGCTGACGTTCACCGGTTTCAGACCAGTTGAGTGGGGTACGGCACTTCCTGCCATACAGAATTTCAAATGGGGCCTTGCCCGAACTTGCTTGAAAACTGTTGTTGTAGGAGACTTCAGCATAAGGAAGACAATCCTCCCACTTCATGCCGAAGGAGATCACACAAGCCCTGAACATATCTTCAAGAATCTGGTTGACACGCCCGACTTGACCGCTTGTTTCAGGATGGAAAGCTGTGCTGAAGCGGATGTTCGTACCCATGGCCTTCTGGAAAGAATCTCAAAACTTTGAGGTAAAGATGCTGCCACAGTCTGAAGAGATCACTTGTGGAATACCGTGCAGAGAGACAATACGAGAGGTATAGAGTTCCGCCAATTGAGTTGCAGTGATCGACTCTTTGATAGGCAGAAAATGAGCCACTTTGGTGAGTTTATCGATGACAACGAATATAGCATCATTGCCACACTTGGACTTTGGAAACCCGGTCACGAAGTCCATTTCAATGTGGTCAAACTTCCATTCTGGAATGGCAAGAGGTTGGAGGAGACCAGCTGGCCTTTGGTGTTCTGCCTTCACTCTTCTGCAGACATCACATTCATTCACGAATTGAGCAATCTCGCGCTTCATTCGAGTCCACCAATAGGCTTGCTTGAGGTCTTGATACATCTTCGTGCTCCCAGGGTGGATGGAGAGAAGAGAATTGTGAGCCTCGTTCATGATCACTTTACGGAGGTCACCTTTGGGTACAACAATACGATCCTCGAAGAAGAGAGTGTCCTTGTCATCAAGGCGATAGCACTTGTACTTGGGTTGACTCTTGGCAAGCCCAATCTTCACCTTTTTCACCATGGCATCAAGAAGTTGGGCTTGGCGAATCTGGTCTTCCAAGGTAGGAGAGACTTGAAGGTTGGCGAGGAAACCTTGAGGAACAACTTGCAGGTTAAGTTTGCGGAAAGCTTCACAAAGCTCGGATTGATAAGACTTGAGAATCAGACTGTTGCAGTAGGCCTTCCTGCTCAAAGCGTCAGCAATCACATTGGCCTTGCCTGGAGTATACTCAATACTCGGATTATACTCTTGAATCATTTCGACCCATCGATTTTGCCTGAGGTTGAGATTAGGATGAGTGAAGATGTACTTGAGACTCTTGTGATCAGTGAAAATGTCCACTTTTCTACCCAATAGAAGATGTCTCCAAGTCAAAAGAGCATGCATAACTACCGCCAACTCGAGATCATGAGTGGGGTAGTTCTTCTCATTAGGCTTCAACTGGCGAGATGTATAAGCAACATCTTTCTTCTCTTGCATCAATACTATACCAAGACCTTGGAGAGAGGCATCACAAAAGACCTCGTACGGCTTGGATTCATCAGGCGGAGTCAGAACTGGAGCAGTGATCAATTTCTCTTTCAAAGTGTTGAAAGCAATGTCACACTCCGGAGACCAAACGTACTTGACGTCCTTCTGAAGAAGATTTGAGAGAGGCTTCGTGATCTTAGAAAAGTTTTCAACGAATCTTCGGCAGTAGCTTGCGAGACTGAGGAAGCAACAGAGTTGCTTCACGTTTTGAGGAGGTTCCCAATTCACAATTGCAGACACCTTCTCAGGATTCACGGCAATGCCCTTGGCAGAGATGATATGACCAAGATAAAGAACCTCATCGAGCCAAAATTCACACTTGGAGAACTTGGCGTAGAACTGATGTTCCCCGAGCTTATCAAGAACCAAACGCAAATGCTTGGCATGATCTTCCTTATTCTTCGAGAAAACCAGAATGTCGTCGAGATAGACCAAAACGAAGTCATTGGTGTAGGCGTTGAAGATGAAGTTCATCATGCGGGAGAACATCGGAGGAGCGTTGACGAGGCCAAAAGACATGACAGTGTATTCATATGAACCAAAGCTTGTCCTGAAAGCCGTCTTGGGAATATCTTGCTCACGGATTCAAATCTGATGATAACCCATACGGAGATCAAGCTTGGAGAATACTTGGGCACCTTTGAGTTGTTTGAACAGCTCATTGATGTTGGGAAGTGGATATTTGTTCTTGATGGTCTTCTTGTTCACTGGACGGTAATCAACACAAAGTCGGCCCGTTCCATCCTTCTTCTTCACAAAAAGAACACCACAACCCCACGGAGAAGAACTAGGACGGATGAGACCCATTTTCTCTTGAATATCGAGTTGCTTCTTCAGCTCCTTCAACTCTTCAGGTCCGAGCTTGTAAGGACGTTTGCACACAGGTTCCGTACCAGGCTCAAGATCAATAACGAATTCAACTGGCCGGTGCGGAGGCATTCCTGGGAGCTCTTCTGGAAACACGTCTTGATATTCGCAAACGACTGGAATTTGTGAGATGGCATCGAGTTCACCCTTCTCATTGAGAGAAAACAGACGGATGGTATCGTCATTCGCGGCAAAGACAATTACATCCTCAGACGAATGAGTTAATTCAATCTGCCTGGCTACACAATCAAGCTGAGCCTTGTGCTTAGAAAGCCAATCCATCCCGAGAATAAGATCAATATCCGAGTTACCAAGAACCATTGGAGAAGCCAGAAACTTGAAATCACCCATCATGATAGAAACATCCGGGGCTATTGAAGTAGCCCTCATAGACTTAGCGGGAGAAACCACTCCCATAGGTTTACCCAACATTTGTGAAACAAAGTCATGCTTGGAAACAAATGATCTTGACATGAAACAATGCGATGCACCAGTGTCAAAAAGAACTTTTGCTGGAAAAGAGTTAACTGGAAAGTTACCCATGATGACATCTGATGATTCCTCTGCCTGAGCTGCATTCAGCAAGTTGACCTTGGCATGCTTGGGGTTATGCTTGACCACAGCTGTACTTGCTGATCTGACAGGAGGAGGAGGAGGAAGACGCCTCTGGTTGAAACACTTGTTGGCATAGTGACCCTTCTGTTGGCACTTGTTGCACGTGACCTCTGAAAGCGGACGGTGATACGGAGCACTCGATCTTGGAGCGTGAGACGAAGTTTTGTTCTGAAAGCCAGGTTTGGGTGGGTGGGAAGAACCACTGCCACCTTTGCTCTTCTGCTGATACGGCTGACGGAATGGAGGAGGAGGAAGCCAATACTTCTGCTGCTTGGCCACTTGAGTAGAGGAAGAGGGAGTAACATCTCTGACTCGCTTCTTGGAAGCATCACACCTCAACTAAGCAGCCTCTTGCTTCAATGCCATGTTGTAGAACTCATCGTATCTCAAGGGCTCGAAGAGAACAAGAGCGATCTGGATATCTTCTCTGAGACCACCCCTGGACTGGTATATCATGCTCTTCTCATCAGGGATGTCCTGCTTGGCAAAGCGAGCGAGCTTCTGGAACAACTTGTTGTAGTCATAGACAGACAAAGAGCCTTGCTTCAGATTGCGGAATTCCTCACGCTTGCTTTCGACCACGCTCTTCGGAATATGATGAGCTCGGAAATCTTGACGGAAATCATCCCAAGTGATAACACGTCCACCTCTGGAGTCCTTGTACTGCTGGAACCATTCTGCAGCTTGATCTTTAAGTTGGAAGGAAGCAAACTTGACAAAGTCCTCAGGCCTGACGTTACTGCACTCGAAATGCTTACATAGATCCACAAGCCAATCGTCAGCATCGGTTGCCTCAACACAATTGCTGAAAGTGTTTGGCCCATTAGCAAGGAACTGGTTTAGTGTAGCAAAGTGATTCTGATTGCTGCCTTGATTCCCTTGGTTGCCTTGATTGCGCTGTTGAAGAATTTGCATGATCAACTGTGTGTTTGCATTGGTTGCGGCCATCACAGCTTGCCATGCTTCTGGAGGAGGTGGAGGTGGTGGCGGATCAGGATTCGGAGTCATGCGCGTTGGAGGAGCCATCCTGAAGAGGTTGACGTCCATTAGCACATTGACAGACAAATATTGAATCTGAATCCAACGGAATGAAAATTGCAACATATAGTCTTCACATCCGAACAAAATGAACGAATGCATTCCTCTTGAAATGGTCACAGATCCATAAATTGAGAAGCCACGTAGAATTAAGGTAGCGAAATAAATCAACAAGGTACGGATCAAGAACGAATAATCGGTAAGAAATCCCAATCTCAAACCAATATCCGTGGAAGAAGAACTAGAGCTACTAGAATTCCCACCTATGAAACTCCCGAACCTTTCCGGTTATGCAATCAGGTGTTGGGGATACAGGGGAAGCATAATATCTCACCCAAACTAGCAAATCCTACATCCAGCTGTATCCATCCTTCAACACATAACCAAGAAACCTTCGAAAACCATCTACCTCAACCTTCGAAAAGCATCCGTTATACAAGTTATGGCGATACTCCCGAACTCCCGCCCCAGTACTGGGTGGCGTCGAGGTTATCTCACCAACGAACTGCATAAAAGAGATTTTTGATGTCGGCGTACTAAACTCAGGTATTCCAGAACTGCAACGATAAAATTATGATGACAACACCTCAGAGCTCAACTCCCTGGGACACTTTCACTAAACCCCTGACAGGAGGCACCAAGACAATATTCTCATCATAAAACCATCGGAACGATTCCAAGATACCCGCGTGATCCTAAATTTTTTAGTGAAATTTGAGAAGAGAAGAGTCAAAACTCTATGTCAGGATTCCTTACCAGAGCGATGAGGAGACTAAGAAGTAAAAAGAATTCCTAAACTCTCCGATATATAATTCCTAAATGACTCAAAACATTTTTCTAGACACAACTCGGCCGCTAAAAACGATCAAGCAATGGGGCTCCTAAGATCAGGGAAGACTCTGATACCAACTTGTAACACCCTCGATGCGACTATAGCTCCCACGTGTCGAGGCACGACTTAGAGACATAATCGCATTGAAGGCATATGTCGCAAGTTAGGCAATCTTCACAACATCCCATGTAATATAAATAATAAAGGGGAGATAACATAGTTGGCTTACACTCGCCACGTCAATCAAGTACATAAATAACATTACATCATCCAAACACTCATGGCCCGACTACGGCACCAAAATAAAAGAGAACCCAACATGCGACACGGTCCCAAGCACCCCCAACTGGGCACCACTACTGATCATCGGGAAAGGAAACATAGTAACGTTGAGAGTCCTCGTCGAACTCCCACTTGAGCTCATACGCGTCTCCTGGAGTGGAATCATCAGGCCCTGCATCTGGTGTAATAGTAATCTGTGAGCCACAGGGACTCAGCAATCTCGCACCCTCGCGATCAAGACTATTTAAGCTTATAGGTATGGCAAGGTAAATATATGAATGGAGCTGCAGCAAGCGACTAGCAAGTATGGTGGCTAACTTATTCGCAAAAGAGAGCGAGAAGAGGAGGCAAAGCACGAGCGAGAAACTAGAGAACAACCTGCACAAACATTACTCCAACACCGTGTCCACTTCCCGGACTCCGCCGAGAAGAGGCCATCACGGTAACACACTCAGTTGATTCAATTTAAATAATTAAAGGTTCAAGTTATCTACAACCGGACATTAACAAATTCCCATCTGCCCATAACCGCGGGCACGGCTTTCGAAAGTTCAAATCCCTGCAGGGGAGTCCCAACTTAGCCCATGACAAGCTCTCACGGTCAACGATGGAATAGACCTCCTCCCAAGACGTTCCGATGAGACTCGGTATCTCGGTAATTCAAGACAACTCTAACAATGGTAAAACAAGCCCAGCAACACCGCCCGCTGTGCCGAAAAATCCCGATAGGAGCTGCACATATCTCGTTCTCAGGGCACACCGGATAAGCTAAGCGTACGGGAGCCAACGTAACCCAAGTTGCCAAGGGACGGCCCCGCACGGTGCTCTAGGTTGGACCAACACTCAGAGGAGCACTGGCCCGGGGGGGTTAAAATAAGATGACCCTTGAGTCCGCGAAACCCAAGGGAAAAGGCTAGGTGGAAAATGGTAAAACCAAGGTTGGGCATTGCTGGAGAAGTTTTATTCAAGGCGGACTGTCAAGGGGTTCCCATTATAACCCAACCGCGTAAGGAACGCAAAATCCGGGAACATAATACCGATATGACGGAAACTAGGGCGGCAAGAGTGGAACAAAACACTAGGCGAGAGGCCGAGCCTTCCACCCTTTACCAAGTATATAGATGCATTAAGATAACAAAGTAATATAATGATATCCCAACAAGTAAATAAATGATCCAACAAGCAACGACCTCCAATCTTCACCTGCAACTAGCAACGCTATAAGAGGGGCTGAGCAAAGCGGTAACATAGCCAATCAACGGTTTGCTAGGACATGGTGGGTTAGAGGTTTGACATGGCAATTTGGGAGGCTTGCAAGCATGTGGTAGGCATCATAGCAATGGCATAGCAAAAGAGCGAGCAAACTAGCACAGCAAAGATAGTAGTGATATCGAGGGTATGATCATCTTGCCTGCACAGTTGTCAGAGTTGACTGGATCCTCAAAAGCAAACTCAACGGGCTCCTCTTTAGCGAACTCATCTCCCGGCTCTACCCAAACAAGACAAACAAGCAACAAGGATACAATCAACCACGTGCAAACTCAAACAACACGATGCAAAGATGATATGCTATGCGGGATGCGATGCGGGATGCAAAATGCAAGATATGATCGGAAATCGATGAACCTGGCCTCAACTTGGAAAACCAAGTGTGCCACTGGAAAGATGAGATGAAATCGCTTGAAAACGATATAAAGAACGCCGGAATCGGAGTTACGGTTTGGAAATGGCAAGCGATTCAAAAATGACACCGGTCTGCGATTTACAGCAAGTAGGAATCTAAATGCAATGAGATGAACATGCTACAGCACCCAAACATGACAAAAAACATGGCAGGGATGCTTACAAGATGCTTAACAAAAGTCTAGCACTGAGCTACGGACAATTCATCCATTAACAGGTTCAAACAAGCATGGCAAAAATGCAAATGGCAAACAGATCTCAGACTTAGTGAAATTAACACTTGTCTGGAATTTCAGATCAGGTAGCCCTCTTCGGAGCAACAAAACTACATGCTACAGGATCTGAACATGGAAAAGTAAAGCATGGCATAGAACTACTCAAAGAGCTTAACAAAAGTCCCTTAGTGACCTTGAGCCAAAAAGGACCAGAAAATACAATTGCAAGCATATGAACTTAGCAAAAACATAATCAGTTTTCAGACTTAGTGAAAACTGGCACATGCTGAAATATAACTTAAGTAGGCATGTTTACAAGCTCAATGCACTCACTACGGTGCAAGTCATGGCAAGACAAGCATTCACCCATCAAGAAGGCATAAAAAGCAAGCTAGACATGGCAAGGACAATAACATAGTATGCACGGATCAACTACAACATCATCGGCAAAATTGCAAACAAGTTGACAATCTGCCCAGATTCACAAAGTAGCAAAAGTAGAGCTCGATTGACTCAAGCTAGGGTGCTCCATAATTGCAAACAAAGACATGGATGGATAGAGCACTACAATATTAACAAAACATCCTTACTGATCATCCTCAAAAGAGGCACGGATCACTAGGAAACAACATGAACATATGGCATCATGAGATAAACAGCTCCAGGACTTAGTGAAATCACCTAAGTCCCTGAAAACAGAATTAGCAAGTGCACCACTTTGCAAGCTTGCGCTAGTCACCACACACATCCTAAAAATACATGGGTTGCACCTCTGGAAAGATGACAAAACCCTTAACAAAACATATGTAGAGCATTAGGTCATAGCATGCACACATTAATCATGACAAAAATGACAAAAGTGCTAAACGGAGTAGCAAATCTGACAATTAACTCAAGCAAACCTCTTCTAACAGCATTTCGGGCATCAAGATGAGCTCAAATGAAAATGATGTAATAGAATGAAATGAGGTACTCTCTGAGATGAACATTTTAATATGCTATATGCATGAATCGGAGCTACGGATGCAAAGTTACGGAGCCGCGAACATGAGCACTTGGACAGGAAAACATCGGGGACAGTAGAAATCGACCTAGGATTTCACAGCACATGAACCGAGGCAGCCGGAATCTTTGCCGGAGAAGGGCAGGGGGGCAGCCGGAGTAGAGGGGCTCGCCAGATCTAGCCGTGGGGCGCCGGATCCGGCCGGCAGCGAGGCGGCGACGGCGGAGGAGGGCGGAGTGGGGCGGTGCGGCGCTCCGGGCGGCGGCGGTGGCGGCGGCCGGGCGAGGCGGCGACGGCGACGGGGGCGAGGCGGCAGCGCGGGCAGCCAGGCGGCGGGGCGAGGGAGCGGGCCGCGGGTGCCGGCTTCGGGCTCCCGGGCCACGCGGTGGGAGGCGGCGGCGGCGTGGACACGTGGCAACCCAGGAGTGGCTGTGGGCGGCGGAGCGGGCGCGTCCGGTCCGTCCGGACGTGTCCGGCGGTGGCGGAGGAGATATTTTTAGGGTTAGGGACGAGGTGGATCTGGTATTTGGAATGGGGGGTGTATAAATAGGCATAGAGGGAGCTAGGAGAGTCCAAATGAGGTGCGGTTTTTGGCCACGCGATTGTGATCGAACGCTCTAGATGATGAAGCAGAGTTAGGTGGGTTTTGGGCCAAATTGGAGGGGTGTTGGGCTGCAACACACACAAGGCCTTTTCGGTCCCTCGGTTAACCGTTGGAGTATCAAACGAAGTCCAAATGATACAAAACTTGACAGGCGGTCTACCGGTAGTAAACTAAGGCCGCTTGGCAAGTCTCGGTCTAATCCGGAAATGTTTAATGCCCACACACGAAAGAAAGCTAGAAATGACCACCGGAGGAGAACGAAGCGCCGGAATGCAAAACAGACAACGGGGAAAATGCTCGAATGCATGAGACGAACACGTATGCAGATGCAATGCACATGATGACATGATATGAGATGCGTGACAACGATAACAACACACGGAGACAAAGACCTGAACCCGAGAAAAAAATAACTTAACGCCAGAAACGGCAAGAGTTGGAGTACAAATTGGGAAAGTTACATCCGGGGTGTTACAGGGTATTCATTTTTTGTGTGTAATAAGGAGGCACTTCCAGTGGGTCATAGCTGACAGCACGGGGAACGTTTTTTTCGTGAAATACGGTGGCCCGTCGGGTGGGTCCCAGCAGTCAGGGGCAAACATTTTTTTCGCGATATACTGGTGGGCGTTCGGTGGGTCCCTGTTGTGAGGTGGAGGAATAATTAGTTTCCGCGTAATAAGGAGGCACTTCCTTGCGGCTGCCGTGGACCCAGCTGTCAGCCTCTCCACGTACAGTATTCTTCCGATGGAATTCGGTCATTGACCACATTGACCACGCCGCACCGACAGCACCACGATGGTGGACGACAGCGAGGCATTGGAAGGGGACGCCGCGAAGCCGGGGAAGACGCGGCTGTGGATGCCCACGCGGAGAGGAGTACGAGGGTTCACTGGTTCGGGTGCGCTGCCATCGCCGCAGAATAATAGGGGTGTGGGTGAGTGGAGTGGAGGGATGGCCTGGCCAGCGGTGGGAGTAGTATGGGGGCGGTGAGGCCTCCGCGGCAGCACAGCCGGCCACGGGAGGCAGGAGCAGGCGGCACGACCGGCGCTGCTTTGGGCGGCTGGAGCAAGAAGACCAGAGGTTGAAGAAGCACTACGACCGTTGGATGGACATCGTACGTTCAGTCGAGCTAGAATCATGCATATTGACTAAGTTGACAAAGCCCTTCGTCCCCGTCAACTTAGTAGGCCCACTATACCGGGTCCCAGCTAGCAGGGGGAGTATTCATTTTTTGTGCATAATAAGGAGGCACTTCCTTGCGTGCGAAGATATAGCTGGTGGGTCCGAGCTGTCAGCGGCGGTAACGTTTTTTTCGCGAAATACAGAGGCCGTTTCGATGGGTCCCAGATGTCAGGTAGAGGAAATCATTATTTTGCGCGTAATAAGGAGGTATTTCCTTGCGTGCGGCCGTGGACCCAGCTGTCAGCTTCTCCACGTACGGTCCACTTCAGATGCATGTCGGTCGTTGACCACGCTGACCACGCCATACCGAGAGCACCAGGGCGGTGGACGACGACGAGGCCTAGAAAGGGAACAACATGGAGGCAGGGAAGACTCGGCCGTTGTTTTTGTTTCCCACGCGGAGGGGAGTATGACTATACAAGGGTTTACTGGTTCGTCTGCCGTCGCCAGAGAATAACAGCAGGTGTGGGTGAGTAGAGGGATGACTAGGCCAGCGATGGGAGTACGGTGGGGCGGTGAGGCCTGCGCGGCAGCACAGTCGGCCGCGGGGATGAGGGAGTAGGTAGTCCCGCCGGCGCTTGTTTGAGCTGCTGGAGCAGGAAGAGCAGAGATTGAAGAAGAACGACGGCCTTGGATGGACATCCAACATTATACAGACCATCTATGGAAAGCCTCATATCTGTGGAAAACAACATACAACCCATTTGCCATTATTTCAAATAATTTACAGCCCATTTGCTAATTCTTACGGGTTTTTTGGAGCCCATATTCTTTATGTTAGCATTACAGCCCATATTGTGGCCACGGTTAAAAAACTATACGAAATTTTGCATATGTCGGTGCGGTCTGAACTATTTTTAATCCCGAAGTTTCGAGTCACATTCATACTGATTTTAAAAATAAATCTATACCAATATAAAATCCAATAAATTGTCCACGAATAAAAATCAATGCAATTTAAAATCTCGAAATGAAAAAAAGATATTTGAAAATAATTGCCGGTTTGATGTGTTTTAAAAATGTACAACCCATTTCTCATTACTGATAGGCCATTTTCTCGGCCAGCCGAATGAAGCTCTCCTCGTCTTGAAAGATTTGCAGCCCAACAGGCCTAATAAAGCGACTTACTTGACGAATCACAAAAGAACTGGGCTAGCCATTTTCAGAAGAAAAAAAACTACTAGGCTGGTCTATGGTAAACATAAAAGAAAAGGCTGTCTAGACAGGCCAGAGTGTCCCGCACAACCCAGTTGACACCCTGCTTCCGTCTCAAAAACAAATTAGATAAATGCCACTCCAATTATGGCGATTCATAAAAATGCCACTGCAATTTCCAAACTTTGAAAAATGCCACTGGAATTTTTGCAAACTTTGAAAAACACCACTGCAGTTTGCGAAGTTTGAAAAATGCCACTCCAGACTTCGAAAAATGCCACTAGAAATGGCATGAAATGGCATTTTTCAAAGTTTGGAAATTGCAGTGGCATTTCTCGGATACACCAGATTTGGAGTGGCGTTTATCAAATTAACCCAAAACAAAAATAACTGGGCGAGCTGCTGGGTCCCTGGTGTCAGCCGCTCATTGTGCTACTCTCTCGTTTATTGACTACGTTGATAATGGCATGGGACCCAGATGTCAGAAATCCACTGGGAGGAGCCATTTTTTATTGGCTTGAAATAAGGAGGCACTTGATTGCGTACTGCCATGACCTTGGCGGGTCCCTGCTGTCATCCTCTCCACGTACAATACCAGTTAGTCGTGCTTCAAAACTGATCGGCACGCCATTAAAAAAATAAAGGTATGTAGGATCTAGAAGTAGATGTGTCTAGAGGGGGGGTGATTAGACACTTAGTGCTAAAGTTGCAATTTTTAAGCTTTTCGGTTTAAGTGGAGTTTAGGCACAATTTCAACACACAGAGTACATATCAAGCAAGCATGCAAAGAGTATATGAGCAGAGGAATGTAAAGCATGCAACTTGCAAGAATGTAAAGGGAAAGGTTTGAAGAGATCAAACGGAATTGGAGACACGGATGTTTTTCCCGTGGTTCGGATAGGTGGTGCTATCCTACATCCACGTTGATGGAGACTTCAACCCACGAAGGGTAACGGTTGCCCGAGTCCACACAGGGCTCCACCCAAGGGCAACGGTTGCGCGAGTCCACACAGGGCTCCACCCACGAAGGGTCCACGAAGAAGCAACCACCCACAAAGGGTCCACGAAGAAGCAACCTTGTCTATCCCACCATGGCCATTGCCCACACAGGACTTGCCTCACTAGCGGTAGATCTTCACGAAGTAGGCGATCTCCCTGCCCTTACAAACTCCTTGGTTCAACTCCACAATCTTGTCGGAGGCTCCCAAGTGACACCTAGCCAATCTAGGAGACACCACTCTCCAAGAAGTAACAAATGGTGTGTAGGTAATGAACTCCTTGCTCTTGTGCTTCAAATGATAGTCTCCCCAACACTCAACTCTCTCTCATAGGATTTGGATTTGGTGGAAAGAAGATTTGAGTGGAAAGCAACTTGGGAAGGCTAGAGATCAAGATTCATATGGTAGGAATGGAATGTCTTGGTCTCAACACATGAGTAGGTGGTTCTCTCTCAGAACATATGAGTTGGAATGGTGTGTGTGTTCTGATGGCTCTCTCACTGAATGAGAAGGAGGTGGAGGGGTATATATAGCCTCCACACAAAATCCAACCGTTACACAGTTTTCCAATCTCGGTGGGACCGAATCAATAAACTCGGTCGGACCGAAAATGTAAACCTAGTGACCGTTAGTGATTTCGGTGGGACCGACTGGATCAACTCGGTGGGACCGATGTGCTAGGGTTAGGGCTAATCCAAAACTCGGTTTGACCGATTACTCAAACTCGGTGGGACCGATTTGGGTAATAAGTGAAACTGAGATTTGGCGAAGCAAACTCGGTGGAACCGATTGCATATCTCAGTGGCACCGAGAATATTGCAATGGGTAACAGAGAGTTTGCAAGCCGATCTCGGTGAGACCGAGATCCCATCGGTGAGACCGAACTGATTAGGGTTTGGCAGTGGCTTATGACAAGTGAAACTCGGTGGCGCCGGATAGGAAGAATCGGTAGGACCGAGTTTGTCTTAGGGTTTAGGTCATATGTGGAAGTGGGAAAGTAGCTGAGGATTTTGGAGCATATCATTAAGCACATGAAGCAAGAGGCTCATTAAGCAACACCTCATCCCTCCTTGATAGTATTGGCTTTTCCTATGGACTCAATGTGATCTTGGATCACTAAAATGTAAAAGTGAAGAGTCTTGAGCTTGAAGCTTTAGCCAATCCCTTGTCCTTAGCATCTTGAAGGAGTTCCCACAACCTTTAGTCCATGCCACTCCATTGTTGAACTTATCTGAAACATGCTAGATAGAAGTGTTAGTCCAACAAGAGATATGTTGTCATCAATTATCAAAACCACCTAGGGAGCACTTGTGCTTTCAAGGTAGATAACTAATGCGGCACCTCGGGCCAACGCGGCCAGATCACATTTTGCACGAGAAATTACACACCATGTTTCATTGACATGTGGTCCCGTTCCAACATATCAGTGAGACGACAGCGAGTAGTAGGAGTATTTCCGAACGGACGTGTAGGCCGGGGGCCCTCTTCGTGAACCATGGCAAATTCGCAACCGTCCACCGACTCTTCGCCTTTCCCTCTCGATTTGGAACTACTGTCGCACGCTCTTCCTCTCCCTCCTCCATTTTCCTTCTGCCCTTCACCCTTTCTTCTGCCATTGTTCGATCGTCCTCTCCATGGAGGGAACAAGCCGGAAACGACCCCGTTATTCTTGCCCCGATCTAAAAGATGACATGGTGGAGGAACTCATTGATCGGTGCGACGTCATCCCCTCGGCTAGCATGGTAGGTTCGTTCAAGCCCATTCTCGACTCATCTAATAACATAATTACAAAGAACCCAAGAGTCAAGGAGCGGTTTGATCTCCCCTATCTTCTTCGTCGTGACCATGATGACTGGTGCCGGCACGACGGAGGCCTCTCCCTGTGCCAGTTGATGCTGCTTGATAATGATACATATGATGTTAAGATGCCATCGCTTGAGGGCAAGGCTTGGGCGGGCGCAAATGGAGATTGGGTTGTTTACATTGGGTCCAACTGCGAGTGGGAACTTGTGAATGTGTACACTCGTCACCGGGTTCCACTTCCAAAAATCTCAGCACACTGCCCAGAGGTTGAGCACACCGGTAATGTACGCACGTTCAAATACGATCATGGTGACTGTCTTCTACGGAAGATAGCAATTTGTTGAGTTCCCAACCGCTCTTGGAATTACAAAAACTATCAAGTTGTTGCTATCTTCGACAAGCTTGTTGCCGTCCTTCGTGGTTCGACTCGATGGATATTGCACAAAAATCAGTTTCTATACACGGATGAGTATCGTGATGCAATTCAATACGAGGGCCTTGTGTTTGCTGCCACCACTCGCGGCACTGTTTTTGCATGGCATCCTAGTAGTTTCGGTACGTTTGTCTTCCACCGTAATTATAATTGTTTCATCCACATGCATGCGGGTTAGCAAGTTTCCCTTTACTAATTAACCTTCTTCTTGTGTTTCCAAGGTCCTGTGAACATCCCACCACCTATACTTGAAAATTCTTATAACCAAGGGGGAGATGACGATGGTGATGATCACGAGCATGAGGACGAGTAGCGCCCATATACTCTGTGGCGCCTGGCAACTAATTCTGATGGATCACCTCTTCTTGTGTGTATACAGCCCACTGATGATGTTACTGCTAAGGAAGCAGGTGTCTCCCATGGTCGCACTCTCCGGACCTATTCCAACACCCGTTGCATGGTATTCGGGATGGATACTAGTGTGCTAGCGCCAACTCCTTCTCCCTGGCACAGAATTGATAGTCTTGGAGAAAACTCGCTCTTCCTTGGACAAAACTATCCGATGATGGTGAAAGGCGATCAAACTGCTGTTGACACATTTATTTGAAGCAACTGTGTCTATACCTTGGACATTTGGGTGGTTCCCTACCCTGGCACTGATATAGTAGGCCGCTTCAGCCTGGATGATCGGTCCTGCGTTGGTCTCCAGATCGACAACGGATGGCCCGTCCCAGAGAATCACTTGTGGTTCAAAGCAAGCGTTTCCAACGCCACAGAATGGTTGAGTTGAAGTTCATTTCATGTCTTGTTATTTGTTGTGTGGTGAAAACTTTAGTATTTATAATGTATCCTCGTTGTCGATGTGGGTTGATGACCTGTTGTATGTAATAAAATGATATGCCTGTGATAAACTTACTAAATTTATGAATGGCTTTCGAGTCGCTTCTCTGAGTGAGTGGTGCGACGAGGCAAAAAAATATTTTACGAATACATAATTGTACGTGCATTGCAACAGGTTATCGGATGAGGCCAATCAACAATAGTAGTACACTATTTGTACTAGCTTCACATGCTTCGCGCGTCGGGCGGGTGTTTTTACTGTAGCCATATGTTAATGTGTTCGCTGTATGTAACCAGCACCTCGAATCCTCGATACTAGTACTATATAGTAGGAGTAAGTAGTAGGAGTAGTAGGGTGGCATGGGCCAGAACAAGCATTCACGTCCAGGAGTACGACACACGCCACCACCACAACATCCATCTGACACCATATTATTTCTTGGAGTCCGTGCTAGAGCAATCTCTTCAACCTCGTCGTTTCTCTAACTTCAGCCATCGCGTGGCGGGCAAGGTGGGGGTTTGCCGATAGTCGGTTTCCTTAACTGCGGTCCCACTTGTAAGGCCAACTCCAATGCACGACCCCAAACGGACCTCCGTTTTGCACGAACTCCAACGATAAATTTGACTAGAAAAGCAAGACCAAAGAAAACAAGAACCACAAGAATACATTTTACTACTCCTATAAGTTGGATTAGTGCCTTCTCGATGCATTCATTGCTGATCTGCGGAGGCTCGATCTTGCGTGCTTCTTTCTTCTTTGAGTGTAAAGAAGTAGACGTTGCTTCCTCGCCTCTAGTCTCATGTCTAGCCTCTATTCTAGTAGGAGTATCAACAAGTGCACTAATCTCATCCGAGAGCAGAACCGAAGATTTGGTCGGGTTCTTCCTCCTTTTGCCGACACGTGGGACATCCAGCATCCAGGTCGTGTCATGAAAGAAAATAGAGTGGTAGTTGAAGCCACGAGATGTGCATCTTGGGTTAAACTGTAAATAGAATCTTACTACTCTTGAGTAACTCCAAAAGCGGCCACCGAAGATCTTTATTGGATTTGTTTTTCATCACCAGCACGTCGAGGTGAAAGATGTGCATGTTCAATGGGTCCTCTAGCATTTTCACTGACATGTGGGGCCGCATGTGAGCAAACAGACGATGGGCTCCGCGCGTCCGCTGGCTGGCTGAGAAGAGAGATAGAGGAGGGATGAGCTCAGACTGCAGGAAATTTGTTCTACGTACCTCGATATAGGCTCGATATAGTGGGGTGGCATGGGCCATAACTAGCATTCACGTCTAGCAGTACGACAAACGCCACCCACACCAATTTTCTTGGAGTCCGTGCTACAACCATCTCTTCTCCCTCCTGTTTTCTCAGCCATCGCGCGGTGGGAAGGGTGGGGGTTTGCCGATAGTCGGTTTGCTCAACTGTGGTCCCACTTGTAAGTGAAAATGCAACACCGCACGCATTCCCGCTTGAGCGGCGTGCCGGACCAACCGTGTGGGGGTGCGACGCGAACACGGCATGCTTTTCCTTTTGAACTCGTCGGTTGTAAAATTTGGTTTTGCTCCATGGCGCGACCGATAGATAGAAAATAACGATTTTTCCTAGAGTAATGAGAAGTTTGGTTCTGGCGCCGTTCATGCATGGAGTACATACGAAAATTATGAAGTTGATGCGAAAGGTAAGATAATTACTGTAGTATCATATACTACTACATGGATTTGACGGAAAGATAAAAATACATATGGATCCATCAACGTTCAACGACGTCCTCACGCCCTAGTGCGCCGGGTCACCAACCGACGTGTGAGGAGCAGCGGCGTTGGCGGCGAGCTCAACGTGCTTCTGAACAGTGCCGTCCAAGGTTGCCCTGTGCTCCAAGAAGGCCAGCGTCCTATCGTCCTCCTCTTGCATGTAGTAGTCCTTGCGGACGATTTGCGCGTAGACATGGGTGATTATGTCGATGGTGTCTTGCTGCGCCAGGCGCTGCGCATCGAACGCGACCTCGAGGTGGACATTCTCCGGCGCGACGGCGGGCAGTCGCAGGGCCACCAGTGCGTCGAAGAGGTTGTTACCATAGTGGCCATTGAGGGTGGCAGGCATCGCAGATCCTGGGCGCGTCGGCTGGAGGCTTATGTCAAAGTCATTCACAAGCTTCTTGACGACGGTGAACTTGTCAAGGAAACCGACGAGGACCTCGTCGAACAAGGAGACGAAGCTGTCGTCCAAGCGGCCCCTCGCCCTGGCGGCCTCAAGCAATACTACCTGGAGACGTTCCTTGGTGCCGAGCCGCAGGTCGGCGTCATGGACCATCTGGCACAGCCGGCTGATGCTCGCGCTCATCGCCTCCATGGGTCTAGCGTAGCTTCTAGTCAACTGATCTTGCGATTCGAGTGATCACTCAGCCCTTGGTTAGCGTGCGTAGGTGCGTAGGATTTCGTACTACTCGGCCCTCTACTGCACCTGCCTTTGGCTGTATGATAGGTGGGCCAGCCACCCCCTGGGGCCACGTGTCATTCACCCAAAGGCAGTTGCGTAAGTCAATGAAGCTGCGTCCCCCTCCGTGCCGGTGCAGTATAGTCATCTCACCGGACCTCTAGTTGGGGCCAAACGAGAGAAGTTTGATGTTTACTGGTTTATTGGTCCCCTTTGCATTTTGCGCCAAGTTTTGACCTTTGATTTAACTAATAAAATGTTAATGCATGTAAACAAAAATGTTGCGTAAGTCACCTTACGAAAACCAAATAATCCCAAAATATTTAGGCACGGTGCATTAACTCCCTCCTTGTTTCTTATTTCGTGACATATCAACCAATGAGAGATGTGGGCCGTGCATGCTTTCAATGACTTGAGACTACCAAACATGACATGCAATGTTTAGTTCATTGCATGTAATCCTATTAGTACTCTAGTTAGGAGTAGCAAAAAACATTAAGTTCTCTCGCCGATAGGAATAAAACACCATATATTTATTTACAGAGGGAGTAGTACATTTTTGGTGACATGCATTACTAGATATTGCTAGTCAAATAATAAAATCCAGATGGACATGGTAGTACTCCTAAATCCAGATGGTGGTGCTACTAGTACTAGTAGTAGTACTACCAATGTAGTAGTAGGAGTACTAGCACTGTACTACCCGTTGGTCAAATTATTACGTGCTGCTCCTCACAGTGAAGTGACAAGACCCTGCGCTGGAGATGACACCTGAGTATAGGCGCCATGTTCGGCATACCATAGTCAGCCTCACTGTCTGCAGTCACTATCATCATGGCTGTAGAGCTAGCCTGCTTACAACTAGCCCTGTTCGACATAATTTCCCGTGCGTAGATGCCCGTGCATTGCACGAAACACCAAGATTGGGGGTGGACGGCTCCTGCAGCGGCCATCGCGCCAGATTTTCCACGGCCTTCTACTCCTAGATGTGGTGGGGAGGAGATGAGGCTGATTGTGAGATACAAGGAGTTGTTTGTAAATAGGGAACAAGTGCGGGCATCTTTTTGCAAAAATGGAGAAGCTTGGTTTGTATGCGTCGGATCTAGATCCGACGGCTATTGGTGAAAGATGGGAGGCACAACATCATCACCAACTCAGGACCTATTTGATTCGTAGGATTTTGAAAATGCAGGAATAGGACACGGAAATATTACAAGTTTCAAACTGATATTACAAATGTTAGGAGTAATGCTGCACCTACGAAGAGGGAATTACTAGGAAGTTTACGTAAGAACTTTCGTTACTTTAGGTGGATGCAGCATTTTTTTACAAACTAAAATCCACCGCCCTCACTAATGGGCAAATAAGTTTTCGAGTCTCTGGCCACTTGATGTTTCAAAAACAAATTCAGCTTCTGCGGAGAAATGAGCTCCACCGTGTACCCGCGCGGGTGTGGCTGGGCACGAAGCGTGAGTACGTGCACAGTGCACCTATTCTCTTCTTGTATACGTACACCACCTACGTGGGGTTGTGTGAGAGA
>NC_041380.1:520674820-520701044 GCF_002162155.2 Triticum dicoccoides
CAATCAAAATATTTAACATATGCAATGTCTGTGAAATAGAGTCCTGGATATAACATATATATAGAGGGGGCGATCCACAAGAAGAGAGTGGAGGTATCATTGGCTTGAGGTGTCCATAGAACCGAAGAGAGGGATGATGTGTGTGTGTGTGTGTGCGCGCGCGATCGATAAAGAGTGCCATCGAATTTGTGTGTGCCAACGTCAAAGATATAGAGTGGCTGGCCTACTGGAATGTGAGATGGGACATGTGCAGTTTGTCTATGTGGCATGGATACCTACCTGTAGTGCTCGACTATCGGTGTGTGGTGGGGGAAGAGGGAGGCCCAATTAACTATAGAGGTACAATGGCTGGTATATGTGTGGAGGAGGAGAGAGGCCTACCTCATGTAATAAGGAGATCGATCTGCGTCATGTATTAAGGGAGATCAATCGGCATCCATGCATATGTGCAGGAGATGAATAAGGTTGGGAGAGAGACAGAGCTAGAGTATTGGAGGGGGTGGTAGTGGAGTTGCTTCTAACAAATGGTGGAATAGGCTTCCTAGATGAACGGAGGGCACGCCCGCAATATCAATATGAGAGGAGATGGCTGCTTGTTGTCTGTGCACGTGCGTGTGAGAGACAGGTTAGGAGGCATGCACGAATGATGAGGGGGGACGATGTGGCTGTGGTAAGCAGACGTAACTACATAGGAAGATCAATCGCCCTTTGTAAGAGAAAGGAGAGACATAACTTGTGAGGTACGTTGATCGATGGGGGGGTAGTTAAAGTCGATCTAGGTATATGTTGGGATATCGATCGGTATACATGCATGTGTGTGTTAGAAGCAAATCAGGCACGAGGAGAAGGATAGAGACAGAGGGATGCATGTAGGAGGTGGTACGAGAGGCATACTATATCGAGGGGGAGGAGTGTGCGAGTACGAGAACGATGAAAAGAGTGGTGGGAGTGAGGCATGGATGGTGACAAGAGAAGAGGGGAAGCTTGTGTTTGTGCTAGGCACACCTGGCTAGAGAGGCATATCGATCGATGTGTGCCATAAAAAAGGAGCTGGGGGGCCTACACACACCATGGGTGAACGACCTAAAGTGAAAAGACGAATTTGCGCGATGGAGCTAGAGAATTCTAAGGGAGGGTGAGAGGGATGCGGGCGCGTGCATGCACAAGAGAAAGTTAGCGCTAGCTACAAAGATAAGAGGGTTGTGTGGGTGTAAAAGACGAATAGAGATCATATATACTTCATTATAAAAAGCTAATTCGGATATTTGAAGAATTTATCATAGTGTTTCAAACCGACGGATGTGTGAATATATATAACAGTGATACACATGGTGTGTTTATGAACATGGTATACTACATTTAATATATTTTATCTCTACTCTTATAAAAAAACGGAGTTGTTGATGATGGTGTGCCTGCCATCCTGCATTATAGGTTGTCTGATTTATATCTGGTGGATAGCAAGGAAACTATGATGGTTGAAGTTGGCAACAATCATGATTGTAGATTCTTATTGAAATAGAGAAACGAATTCAAATTTACTTCGAATTGCAGCGGTAGTATAGACATTTGGAATGCACTAAAATGTTGGTATGAGTAGGTTACATGCATTATACAACAAGCGAAAAAATTTAATCGGACATAACATGGATTCATACTCCCTCCTTCCATCTATATAGGGCGTAATGAGATTTTTAAGACCGCCTTTGACTATTGACAATATTAATAGTACATGACATGCACAATGTGAAAATTATATCATTGAAAGAACCTTTCACAGACGAATTTAACGGTGTGCTTTGTGTAAGTTGCATGTCATATATCATTGATCTAATATTTGGTCAAAGTTAGCATCGAAAAACGCATTAGGCCTGAGGGAGTCCTGGATTAGGGGGTCACCGGATAGCCGGACTATCTCCATTGGCCGGACTATGAGACTATGAAGATACAAGATTGAAGACTTCGTCTCGTGTCCGGATGGGACTCTACTTGGCGTGGAAGGCAAGCTAGGCAATACGTATATGGATATCTCCTCCTTTGTAACCGACCTTGTGTAACCCGAACCCTCTCCAGTGTCTATATAAACCGAAGGGTTTTAGTCCGTAGGACAACAATCACAACATACAATCATACCATAGGCTAGCTTCTAGGGTTTAGCCTCTCCGATCTCGTGGTAGATCTACTCTTGTACTACCCATATCATCAATATTAATCAAGCAGGACGTATAGTTTTACCTCCATCAAGAGGGCCCGAACCTGGGTAAAACTTCGTGTCCCCTGCCTCCTGTTACCATCCGGCCTAGACGCACAGTTCGGGACCCCCTACCCGAGATCCGCCGGTTTTGACACCTACATTGGTGCTTTCATTGAGAGTTCCGCTGTGCAGTCGCCACCAGGAAGGATGTCTCATCCTGTCTTCAAAGACGGCACTATCGCTGAGGGAGCTTTGGCTATCGGCCAAACTCTCCGACTAGGTGGTTTTCTTATGACCGCCCGTTCGGCCGCTGCACCGACGATGACTTCTCGGGTCATCGAAAGCAATCTTCACGTCAACTCGGAACTCGCCGAGTAGTTAGATCCAATGGAGCTCTCTTCCCTGAACAAGCTCTTGGATCGCATCGCCACCGTGGGAGTCGTTACAGACTACGATCAGATTGGGCCTAAACTCGATCTGAGAGAGATCAACTCTCCCTAGGTCACCCATCACGTTGAAGTGGTGGAAGAACAATGCGGCAACCCTTCATCTATCTTAAGGACTGGCTATGTCCGGATTCCCGATCCTTCCAAGCCGGATACCCGTGGAGGGGAGGACGTCACTCAAGGCCTGAACCTAGAATCAGGCAGCGAGCTAGATTCATCGGAAAACATCCAAGACTCCAAATCTTCGAGTTCGGAAACTCCTTGGCCCCTGAGTCTCAGATTGGGTAAGGATTCGGATTCAATTCCACACACCCACCCAAACATACGCGATCTATCCCAAATTAGGCAAGAGCCCGAAGAAACAGTACACCATTACTGGGCCAGATTCCTCCTGATCATGAACTGGATAAAGGACTGCCGCGAGGAAGACGCAATTTCATTCTTCTGCAATAATTGCACGGACAAGGGAATCCTCAACGCCATAAGTCGTCGCGAAATTACATGCTTTGCCGACTTGGTGTCCATAGTACGAAAGTACTGTACGATGGAAAGCGCCTGGAAAACCGAAATAAAATTTTGGGATAATCCGGCCCTGAATACAAACCCAGTCGGAAATAAAAGGGTGCATTATCACAATTCACCTGGGTTAACTACCAAAAAGTAAAAGCCCTCTACGGGGAAGGAACCGTACTGGAGGGATGGCTCAACGGACCCTGCAAAATTCATGGTACATTGGATGCAATACCAACGCACAGCCTTAGAGCATGTTGGATACTCCGACAGGTGGCCAAAAGTGGTGAGGATCTACTCCTCCCAAAAACCATAGAGCACCATCCCGTGGACAACAATGCGGTGTTAACGGTCTTTGAGACCTTCCCGTCAAATAACAGACACAAGCAAACACTCCGCAGCATAGCCGAAATCTGCCACGTAGCAGAAATAAATCCTTGGAGTGACACGGCTATTACTTTCACCGCCAGTGATGAACCCAAATTCCGAACAGCCCGAGCACCAGCCGCACTGGTCCTCAGTCCAATCGTGGACGGCTTTCGACTCACCAAGGTACTCATGGACGGCGACAGCGGATTAAACCTCATCTATGAGGAAACTCTTCAAAAGATGGAAATAGTCTGGAGCCGCATTGAGCAAAGCAGCACAACCTTTAGAGGAATTATCCCCAGTCAGGAAGCACGCTATGCTGGAAAAATCACACTAGACGTGGTATTCGGCACGCTGGATAATTACAGGTCCGAAGAAATTACATTCCAAGTGGCCCCGTTCAGTAGCGGATACCACGCTCTATTAGGGCGGGGGCGTTTACAATCTTCCAAGCCATACCCCATTACGGGTACATGAAGCTCAAAATGCCTGGGCCCAACGGAATCATCACTCTTGTTAGTGATCCGGACATAGCACTCCGCGCCAAAAATAAGACAGCTGCACTGGCCCTTGAGGCACTATCCGAGGCCCTAGCGGCCAAAGAACTAACTGCGCTGCGCTCCACGGTGAACAGGGTCAACGTGATACTCGATAAAAGATCCTTCCACCTCTTTTAAACCGGCATACGAAATAGTCAAATTCCAAGTCCATCCAACGGACCCTACAAAAACAACTTCCATCGGGGCACAATTAAACCCTGATGTCGACACTGCACTGCGAGAGTTCCTACGCGAGAACTGGGACATTTTGGCCTGGCACCCTTCAGACATGCCAGGAATGCCACGCAGGCTGGCTGAACACAGCCTAAATATCCTAAAAAGGATTCAAGCCAGTCAAGCAGGCTCTTCAATGTTTCTTCGAGCCTAAAAGACAAGCCATGGGAGAGGAACTAGCCAAGCTATTGGAGGCCGGATTCATCGGAGACATAAAACATCCGGACTGGCTAGCAAACCTGGTGATGGTACCAAAGAAGGACAAATCCTGGCGCTTGTGTGTCGATTTTAAGGACCTTAACAAGGCCTGCCCAAAGGATCCCTTCCCCCTCCCCTGCATCGATCAAATCATCGATGCTATCGCACGACACGATTCACTGTGTTTCCTCGACGCATACTCCGGCTACCATCAAATCAAAATGGCAGAGCCAGACCAAGCCGCAACGACATTCATCACACCATACGACCCATTCTGCTTCAACACAATGCCCTTCGGGCTAAAAAACGCTGGCGCAACATATCAGCGCATGATTCATACATGTCTGGCAAACCAGATCGGCAAAACAGTGGAGGCATACGTGGATGACGTGGTCGTTAAAACCAAGCATGTCAAAACTCTAGTAGAAGACTTGAGGGTCACATTCGACAACCTCCGAACATATGACATCAAGCTCAATCCGGAAAAATGCGTTTTCGGCGTACCAGCCGGAAAGCTCCTGGGATTCATCGTCTCCAGTAGAGGCATCAAAGCTAATACAGCCAAAATCTGAGCATTGTCACAGTTGGCAACCCCTTCAGACCTCAAACAAATACAAAAATTGACTGGATGCGTGGCGGCTCTAAGCCGCTTTATCTCCCACTTGGGAGAAAAGACATTACCCCTTTATCGCCTCCTCCGGCGCACCGAACACTTCGAGTGGACGGACGCCGCCACGGTCGGACTCAACGAAATAAAAGCCATATTGGCAACAAACCCAGTCCTGGCCGCGCCAAACATTGGTGAACCAATGCTATTATACATTGCGGCAACTCATCAAGTAGTAAGCGCAGTGCTCGTTGTCGAGCGAGAAGTGGACGGACACAAATTCCCCCTTCAAAAGCCGGTTTACTATGTGTCCACTATCCTTACTCCATGCAAATCACGGTACCCGCATTATCAAAAGATAGCGTACACAGTATTTATGGCATCCCGGAAGCTGCGACACTACTTTCAAGAGTCTTCGATAATGGTAGCCTCGGAAATACCACTTAACGATATTATAAACAACTGCGACGCGACGGGCCGGATTGCCAAATGGGCCATTGATCTCCTCCCGTTCGACATAACTTACAAGCCATGGTGAGCTATTAAGTCGCAAGTTTTGGCTGACTTCGTCGCTGAATGGATGGAAGCTGAGCTCCCTAAAGAGCACGACACATATTCAAACTGGATCATGCACTTCAACGGCTCCAAAATGTTGTCCGGTCTGGGGGCTGGTGTCGTTTTGACGTCCCCAACAGGAGATACCGTTCATACGTATTACAGATAATGTATACGGACTCCAACAACGCATCCGAATATGAGGCCCTTCTACATGGTCTTCGGATGGCAGTATCCATGGGCATTCAACGCCTAGAGGTGCGCGGCGATTCGAACCTCGCGATATCCCAAATAAATGAAGACTTCGACGCCAAGGATCCGAAGATGGCAGCTTATCGCAATGCCGTCCTAAAAATGTCAGCTCAGTTCGAGGGGCTCGAATTTCACCATGTGGCTCGGGAAAACAATGAGGCGGCGGATATCCTCACCCGCATCGGCGCAAAACGTGACGCGGTACCTCCCAACATATTTCTGGAACGGCTCTTCACGCCATATGTAGCATGGGAAGGGGACACCGGTAACAACAGTCCGGACCCGACCAAAATACCCGAAACCGAACTCTCTGACACAATCGGAGGCTCCGCCACCGAAATAACACAATCAGCCCACGAAATAATGGCCATTGTTGCCCCGTGGACAGAACCATTCCTGGCCTACTTAACTAGACAGGAACTTCCAGAGGACCAAAATGAGGCACGCTGCATAGTGCGGCGATCCAAGGCCTACAGGGTCCACGAGGGAGAATTGTACAAAAAAAGCGCTACCGGAGTCCTTCAACGGTGCATCTCCGACGAGGAAGGGCGGAACCTTTTGGCAGAAATTCATGCCGGACTCGGGGGTTATCATGCCGCAGCCCGGGCTCTTGTAAGCAAGGCCTTCCGTACAGGATTCTATTGGCCAACGGCCCGGGCGGACGCACAGGACTTGGTCCAATGTTGCGCCGGTTGCCAGCTCTTTGCAAATCAAAGCCACATGCCACCCACCGCCCTCCGAACAATCCCCATTACATGGCCCTTCGCGGTCTGGGGGCTTGACATGGTTGGACCCCTTAAAGGGGGAACCCACAAGAAAAAATACTTATTGGTCATGTTGGATAAATTCACCAAATGGATAGAGGCCAAACCGGTTAAAACAGCCGAATCCGGGCCGGTGATAGATTTCATATTCGGGGTTGTACACCGATACAGCGTCCCCCACAGCATCATCACTGATAACGACACAAACTTCATGGCCGACGAGGTAAAACTCTGGTGCAGCAAAATGGGCATCAAGCTCGATTATGCTTCAGTCTATCACCCACAAACCAACGGTCAAGTCGAACGAGAAAATGGTCTTATAATGAGCGGCATTAAACCCAGATTAGTGTGCTCCTTAACAGAGTCTGACACGCATTGGGTAGAGGAGCTCGACTCTGTACTCTAGGGGCTGCGGACCACGCCGAATCATAGTACCGGATACACACCGTTTTTTATGGTGTGGGGCGCAGAGGCAGTCTTGCCCTGTGACATAATTCATGACTTACCTCGAGTGCGCATGTACGAAGAAAGAGAAGCCGAGCTCGATCGGCAGGACAGTCTGGACACCTTAGAGGAAGAGCGCGACGTAGCCAAAGCCCGTTCCGCATTTCACTAGCAACAGGCTCACAGATACCATAGTAGAGAAGTACGGGCCAAAACTTATAACGTTGGCGAACTAGTTCTCCGGCTGTCAGATAAGAAAAAGAACAAGCTAGAGCCCAAATGGGAAGGTCCCTTCATCATCGACCAAGTTCTGACCGGCGGAGCATACCGACTGTGGGATGCATCGACTAGTCGACTCGAGTCGAACCCATGGAACGCAGCCAGGCTCCGAAGATTCTACGCCTAGCACCGGACTTTATGTTAGTCCCCTCACTTTGTCCATTTTCTGCATATGCGTCATCTGTCTTGTTTCCCTTTCTTTCTTTTATTTCTCTAGGCCTCCAAGGGTCACCTTGTGCCTCACTTGTACATTATAGATATGCTAGCCGCACTCTGTACACCTGGGGGCTTCTTTTACAGAAGCTTAGATTATTCACCTGGGCATCACGCCCAACACATGCGTTATACTTCCGCATGTACCTTCTTTCACCATTATATGCATCGATATGACTTAAGTTTTGGCCAAGCTGGGTTGCCTGGCTCTTGTATTTATGCCCTACGTTCCCATTAATTCGGCTAGGGCATAAGGGGAGCACTTCTGCGATTGTTACTGCCGGGTCAGCTAGACGTGTACCTCAGACTGGGTGAAGCCGAAAGCTAGCGTTCTTAAGAGAATATTCGGTCGGTGAACAAAAGATGACTTTTATTTATTATCCATATCTGCCCCCAGATGTTTTTTCTGTGCTTCTTGTCGCAGTCCGGACTTGCACTTTAGGGCATGCCTACCCAGGGAAAGGAACTCTTAACGGAACTATTCTCTCTGGAAGATGTTTCTTACTACCCATGTAATATAACATAACTAGTTGGGCACTTGTCTGATAAAGGACTAATGACCCCTACGCCTGGTCTCCACGCATGTCCCAGTTCTTACATAACCGAAAGGGTATTCGGATACACTCTGGACTGTCGGGTCCCGAGGTTGAAGCGAAAAGGTCCGCCACGATAAACGATCTACAATCCGGCTAGAAGGCATCATACATTTCACTTTAAAATTACATAGTCAATTTGACTGATTGAATTCCTCTTTAATGCCATCCAATAGGCTGTCTAGTCTACAATCTTGTTGGGAATACTTTGCGGCCAATTCTACTTGGCAGTACACTAAACTCACAGGGATCTCCTTGCCATCAGGCCCCATAGGTCCGACTTCGGCCATGTGGTTCAGGTCAGCCTTCGTGTACCGTGTCTTCACCATTGCCCAGGCTTCCCTGGCACCCTGACGGCAGGCCGATATCTTCCATAATCGGAAGCGCGGCCGTACTCCCTTCAGCCTTTCTGCAAGCTCTCCAAGGCCTTCGGGTATGGAGACGTACGGCCACAAGGCCTGGGCGATGCCTTGCATCACCTGTCGAACTCGTTCGTGCAACTACGAGAGCTCGGGAAGAAGATCACCCGTCGAACCAGGCATCTCTTCGGCAGGACGACCTGTAAGCATACCTACAAACATAACTCTGTCAGCCAGCTTCCTCGCCAAACTCTTTTTTCAAAGTTTGTTCAAGCACTTACTAAATATGCTGCGTCGAAGCCGCTGATTCTCCTTAACAGAGTCCGACAGTTGGGCACGAACATCTTTTAGTTCCATGCCCAGCTTGGTGTTGGCATCTTGGAGATCATTCTTCTCCTGCCTCACCCTCGTCAGCACGCTCTCACCGGCCTTCAGCTGGCGTATGAGCTGTTGCTTATCCGGATTTACTCTAGCGTCATCTGCAATTTTATCGTCAGATCTGCATATATGCCGCACTCTAATACGATACTTATCATTCGAAGGATATGTTACCAGAGGGGGTCTTTTTGGGCTCCCCCGCTGCGGCTAGTGCGGCCTGCAGTTGGGCTTTGCACTCTTCCAGCTCCTGGGACAGTTGAGTATTCTTTTCTGTAAGAACCTGCATAACAAATGATCCTTAAATCAGTTATCCTAACTGTTTCAAGTCTCAGGGGCTATTGATATATATAATCATCAAATTTTCTCACCCGTATGTCTTTTACATACTGCTCCGTGGCTCTGGCTAGACCATTTTGAGCGGCAGGGAGGTGCGCGTCTCCCGAGTTGAAGGCATTCAATGCCTCTTGGGAGAAACAAGCGTCACGAAGAACAGTCCGGCGACATCTGTGGTTCATGGCACTTTCCACCTCAGAATGGGTGGCAGACAGTTTATCCGCATCCTCTATCGGAGGAGCACCCGGCGCACGCCTTGTATTCGTTCCTGCCTCTGAATCCGGCCTTGGAACCTGGCTTGTGGAGGCGCGATTGGTAGCCTCTCCGGGTATAGTCCGGCGAGCTCTCTTTTTCCTGAAAAGAAGGCATGGGCGTTAATATGCCTCCACAAATAATGTCTTGCAATAAAGACGGTGCACCGTACCGCTGCGCCGGTGCCTCAATCCGGACTGCAGATCTTTTCAGCCTGCGTGGCCTTGCGGCCCCTTGTTGGCTAGTTGCCACAGGCTCGACCTTCTGCCCCAAGGACCTCCCCTACAAAACACGGCTGTTATACGACAATCAAAAAGCGCAATGATGGATCCCTTTTTACGTGCTGGGACTTCGGTCTTAGTCACCTGTGAGGCTGGAACAAGCCCAGGGTAATCGGCCGTAATGGCCACCAAGACGTTGTCATTACTCCATTGGTAAAATACCCCGTCGATCAGCTCCACAGATATGTCCGGATCCTCCTGGGAGGCCGGGTCAAGGGACCGTCCGGGGTCCTCGGGTTGCAGAGGAGGGCTGTTTATCTCCTTTACTGCCTGGCGCAGCTCCTGCGATAAAATCACTAGAATGAATACCCAACTACGGGAATACGAAATGGATGGGCAATAAAAAGTCTCCACTTACCCAGCCCGGAGGATTGTACATAGAAAATCCGCGCTGCGGGTTGACACGAAGGAATTCCTCCTCTTCTCCCTTGTACAAAGTGGATAAGATCTTTATTAGATTGGCAGCTGATCCCGGCCCTTTGCGGCCGTGGTGGGTGGCGTCATCCTCCTCGTTGAAATCCCACATGGGGTGGCCTCTATACTGAAGTGGCTTCACCCCCCGCATGATGCATGTGGCCATGACCTCGATCATGGTCAATCCGGATCGAGCTAAAAAACTTATCTGGCTCATCAGGTAAAGAATGTCCCTGTCATCTTCCTCCAGGGAGCTCCGTGGATGCTAGCTCCGGCGCTTCTTCAAAGGGGCGTTGTCGAACTCCGGAAGGCCGATCCAAATAGGGTCCGGGAGGGGGACATCTTCTATATAGAACCATTCTGAAGGCCAGTCTTCGGACGTCTTCTTCGGGGTCTTGGACAGGTAGCGGTCGCGGCAATACGCCACACTTCGGCTCCGCCCACTTGATATCTTGATCCCTTCTTAGAACAGGGAATAAGGCAGAACAACTTCTTCCACAGAGCGAAATGAGCCTACAGCCCAAAAACAACTCACAAAGGGCTATGAATCCCGCGATATGCAGCCGGGAGGCAGGCGTAAGGTTGTGCAACTGGAGGCTGTAGAACTCCAGAAGCCCCCGGAGAAATGGATGAATTGGGAATCCGAGCCCTCTTACCAAATAAGGGACAAGGCATACCCGCTCCCCTTTGGAAGGATTGGGACGGCTCTCCACTTGCTCTCCGCCATTGTAGGTGGCAAGCCCGGCTCAAACCGGGACCATGTACGCTAGGAGGAGAAATCCCTTGGACTGAAGCATGACCGATTTGCTGTGCGGGATGGAACATCTCTCCCAATCTCCCGGTTTGGAGCTAGGGGTGCGAGAGGAGGAGCTGCATCGACCGGCCATGATGGAATGGATCTCTGTCGGGTGCGCTCCGATGAAGGCTCGCCAAGGGGGGATGGTGTGATTTGGATCTGAATCCTCGTCTTTTTAAATAGGCGGCTCATTCACACAGCTAGGGGGGTAAATATGAAAACACCCTGGCTCTTCACATTCGCTCGACACGTGGAAAGTGGACATTATTGGGAGTGGAAGCCGAGGAGTACAAACATTCACAAGAAACCAGACATTATTTCGATAGGTACACAGAATTTGGAGAGGAACCTGCCTTGCAATGCCGAAGACAATACTGCGCGCCGGACTCGTCATCATTGAAGCCTGGTTCAGGGGCTACTGAGGGAGTCCTGGATTAGGGGGTCTCCGGACAGCCGGACTATCTCCATTGGCCGAACTGTTAGACTATGAAGATACAAGATTGAAGACTTCGTCTCGTGTCCGGATGGGACTCTACTTGGCGTGGAAGGCAAGCTAGGCATTGCATATATGGATATCTCCTCCTTTGTAACCGACCTTGTGTCAGCCTAACCCTCTCCGGTGTCTATATAAACCGAAGGGTTTTAGTCCGTAGGACAGCAAACACAACATACAATCATACCATAGGCTAGCTTCTAGGGTTTAGCCTCTCCGATCTCGTGGTAGATCTACTCTTGTACTACCTGTCACGACAGATGTCCTCATGAAAGGACTTAGTCGTGGAGCCATCACTACCGGTTAGCTTGAAGGGGTTAAACCGGACAAGGGTACACGAGAGTTTTATACTAGTTCGGCCCCTTCGATGAAGGTAAAAGCCTACGTCTAGTTGTGATTGGTATTGCTGGGGTTTCGAAGGCCAGGGAGCGAATCCGCTTTGTCTGGCTTCGAGTTGTTGTTCTCTATCCCTGAACCGCCGCCGGGTCACCCCTTTATATACTCAGGAGGACCCCGGCTGGTCTACAGAGTCCCGAGGCTGGCTCATACAAGTGTCCGCCTCGGTCTCTTCTTTCTTATCTTACAATGCAAGTTTATACAATCATGGCGGTTTACTATCATGGGACCTAAATCGCCTGTGGGCTCTGGGCCTCTAAGCTTCATCCGTAAATCACCATCTTCTGGGTTTCCTTAGGCTTCAGTATAACTGAAGGTGTACCGGCCCCTCCTGGGCGGTTTACCCTCAGTGGTTATATCCTCAACATTAGGCCCCAGATTGATTTGAGCATGTTCATGTTAGTCTTCAATCCTTGAATTTCTGGCAATTCTCGTAAACCGCCATATTGTCTTCTCCCTGTGAACTTTGGTGAATCGCCATGACGTCCTCTTCTGTTACTGTAGTAAGTCATTGTGACATCATCTCTGTATAATTTTTTTATAAAGATTCCCTTCTCTTTAATTAATTCCCGAAGATCGAGGCGACAACTGCATCCTCTTTTGCCGCTTTCGACTCCTCGATTTTCGCGCATGCTATTTTACCCCACTTCCTTATAAATAAGACCGGGGCGCCTTCCATTTCCCCCCTTTCCAAACCGCATCTTCTTCCTCCTTGCGACTCGAAGACCTCAAGTATCGCCGCCGCGGCCGTCGTTGATCTTCCAGTCTGCACCAACCAGGCCGCTGCATCACCCTGTTCATACCAGATCTCTGAAGATACTCCGCCGCTGCATGTCCCTGGTACATACTCCTTCCCGTTATTTGTTGAATATGTATTAGGGTTTCAAAGCTTCTTCGGTGTTCGTCAGTGTTCATCGGTCCTTCCTCTGCTTTTTTCCTTTAGCATCGTACTGAATCTAGATAAACCTGGTAATTTCCCCTTGCGGCCGGATCTATAGCTTTAATCTGCCGTACTACATCATCTTACTGTTCCTGTGTAAATCCTTATCCGAATCTTCTCTGTTCTGTTTAGCACTATTGTACAGCTCAGAAAATTTTGTCTCTTGAACAACGGTAGATCCAAAATTATATGACCATCTTATGAAACTTGTTTCCACAACACTTAACACATTTTCAGTTTGGGGTTCTGCCTCCAAAGGGAGGTTTATCCTTTAGTGTTGATAATCCATCGTATGTCATTAGCCCTCTCTTAAACTGCCATCTAGACTTTGAACGGCCATGCACGGTTTACTTCATACGTATACCTTGAATTGCCGGTTTAATATTTGACAAACACATACGAACCGCCAATCATAAACCGTCCATTTTCCTTTTACAGACTTTGTAAGATGACGAAACAATTTGCTGCTTGCAACTGGGTTCCGTCTCGGATCATAGAAACGCAAATCAATGAATATGTCACCACTGGCGCTTTAGCTTCAAAAAATATCCTCCATTGGCAAGTTCCTGGCCCTGAGTGCCCCCCTGAACCTCAAGATGGAGAAGTGATTGTATTCTTGCAACATTTAGCTCGAGGTTTCAGTCCTCCCGGATCAAAGTTTTTCCGGGACGTTCTTGCCAGGCTCCAACTTCATCCTCAAGATATTGGACCAAATTCTGTGTCCAATATATGCAATTTCCAAGTATTCTGCGAGGTTTATCTGCAAGAAGAACCAACTGTTGACCTCTTTCTAGATCTCTTTCACTTAAACCGCCGGACGGAATTTTCTGATGGACCCAATACTGAACTTGGCGGTGTGTCGATACAAAAGAGGAAAGAAGTTGACTTTCCTCACGCCAAACTTCATAGCCATCCAAAAGACTAGAACCAAACCTGTTTCTACTGTCAGAATATTGTCCCTGCTGAAGAGAATCCCTTACCGGGCTACCGTACGCACCGGCTCAACAATAATCACCCTTTACCTCAGCGATTGCCTGCCAAAGACCAACAAGCCTATGCACCTCAACTCGCCAAACTTCGGGCTCTCCTTGCCAACGGTTTAACTGGGGTTGATCTCGTCCGGTGCTGGATTTCATGGTGCATTCTTCCTTTAAGCCGCCAGCCCGGATTTTTGTTTGAATATACCGGCAACACCAATGATCCACAACGGTTTAATGAAATAGAACTGACTGACGATGAAGTCAGTGAAAGTGTAAAGAAAATACTTGATGTACTCAAATTGGTCTGCGTCCTTTTTACGCCTCCAACAAACTGCCAGTGGTAAAGACTTTAACCTTGTACTTTTCCTGATCCTTCTTTGCTTTGACACTGCTATAATAATCCTTTTGTGCAATCTCATAGGCCAATAGCTCCTTTTGGAAAAGGAAATCTCAAGATAAAGTAGCTAAGGCTCCTCGTGGTAAGACCAAGGTCATCAAGAGAGCTGCCAAAAAGAAAACTGTTGAGTCTTCGGGACCGCCAGAAGATGTCAGTGACTCGGCTGAAGAGGTAAAATTTGACTCCCTTGACTTCTATTTATATATTTTACTGATAATGATTACTCCCAGGATGATGCAGAGGCCAGCCATGCAGATCATGTTGAGGTAATTTGTCTTTCTGACTCAGAACCTGTGCCGGTTCAACGATTTCGTCGTGCAGTTCAGAAAGTGAAATGCTCTCACCCTGTTGCTCATTTGGATCAAAAAACTTTCTTTGAAGACACAACAAACCGAAGGGCGTCGCACAACCCGACACTGTGGTCAACAGGTCACTTCTTCCAGTTTACCTCATACCCCAAACCGGAAACGTCGTCCAGAGGTTGCTTGTTCTCCTGAAAAACGTTATCTTTTGAAAGGTTTCTTCCGATGCCCTCTCAATTCATCTGATTCAAATTATCAGGCATCTTCTAATTCGTCTGCCGGTTCATCAACCACTCAACTGCCTCCACTGAAAACCGTCCCTGGGTAAGTGTGTAATTTTCCCTTCTCTTTCATAGCTCAGTTGATCATGCTAATCCTTGTTTTAATATTAGTGCTCAAGCTCGTTTGAGTAAGAAGTCCAAGACCAGTGCCCCTACCGGTGAAGTTGAACCAGAGAAAGCTCCTGAGAATCTTGATAAAAATATTGATAATCTCATGGATGATTTTGTCCCGCCAGAGCCAACTATCAATGCTAGTCCGCCGGAAGCTGATCCGACCATACATGAGGATACTTCAAGTCCACATGCTATGCCTGCAAGTTCGGTTGCTGATCCACTGAAGTCAAGTGCTAATCCACCAAGCCCAGCCAAACACGATGACATTATTGTTACTGACACTGCTTATACCGCTCCGGGCGATCTAGTTATCTTGGCAAAACATACCGCCAAGGATGAGTTTATTTCAATGGGCAAGAGGAAGACAGAAACTGATATGTCAAAATATGCTAATCTTTCTGCCCAGGATCTTCATTCCGGATTCTTGAACCGGCTTTATACAAGCCGAGACAATGAGGCTGACTTGGTAAATCTGATGAAGGAACGTTATGAGGTAAACATTTTCCTCCTTATCTTTGTATTTTAACTGCCTTGTATCCTGTAGCCCCCTAGAGTCGGTTTAGCTTGTAAAAACAAACCGGGACTTTGAATTTCCAAACTGCACATTGTTGACTTTTAAGTAATTTGAACAAATACACATTAGCCCCCAAGTGCCAGGATTGAAACTTGTATGAATCCTTGGGACTTTGAATAAGCAATAAGAAAGAAGTAATCCGCATTAGTCCCCAAGTGCCAGGATTGAAACTTGTATGAATCCTTGGGACTTTGAATAAGCAGTAAGAAAGAAGCAATCCACATTAGCCCCCAAGTGCCAAGTATAGAACCAGTTGTATGCTTGGGACTTTTGATAAAACATTGATATGCTCCTCTGATGTTTGCAGGCTGACATAAACCATCAACGGATGCAGATTGCTGATCTTCAAGAGAGCATCAAATCTCATCAAGAAGAATCATCTAAAGCCAAAGATGAACTTCGAGCCGCTTTAACTTCCATAGAACGACTGAAGGAAGAATTCAAGACGGAACGTGCCAATTGGGACACTGAGAAGGGCACATTACTGAAACGGGCTGAAGATGCCGAATCTGCTCTTAAACCGGTGGCAGAAGAACTTTCTGGGTTGAAGCGTCAAGTGAATGCCATGACCTCCGCAGTATTTGGTAAGTACTCCTGGCAAGGTATCTGAAATATCCATCTTGTAAGGTGCCGGTTGAAATATGAAATTCTTAAACCGTTGCAGGTAGCCGCATTACTCATCTGGGCTCAGATGTACGGATGAAGCTGAAAGCAACATATACTCTTCTTGAACAACTATACACCGGTGCTCAACAGGTTATCTGCGCAGCATCCTATGATAATCCGGCCCCAACACTGATCAAGGACACTCTGGCAAGGCTATCCATGGTACCAGCACAACTAGAAGAGACGAAGCGATCTGCTACCAGGGCCGGCGCTTTGTTGGCACTTACCCGAGCCAAAGCGTGGATAGCTGACTTGGATCCGGTTGACCTTGCCAAAGGCTTTCCAAGCACACAAGAAAACGGAGCAGATTTTGATGCTGCAGCCCTTAAAAGAGTGACAAGGGAAATGCGTCCTCTGGCGAGTCAGCTGGCAGAAGATGCTAACTTGACGGTTCACCGGTCTTATTATGATGCCAACAACAAACGGATTAACCCTGTCATTCTGGAGGCGCAAAATCTTATTCCAGGAATTCGTAAGCACACTTATGCTCCTGACATTGATCCGTCAGAACTTATCAGTGAAGAAGCTATCTTTCAGGCCTTAATCCGGATTGACTGGACCACTACAAACTTCCAGCCGCTAGGTGGGGAGGAGGAGGCTGAGCCGACGCCAGATGACCCATCAACTTCGCATCAACATGGTAATGAGACTTGATCCGGCAATCAGAGTGATGCTCCATAAACCTTGTTCTGCTGAAAACACCATATTTTGGGCCTTCAAGCGCCTTGTAATAAGCTAGTGAAAATACTTTGATCCGTTGCCCTCGTGCACCGGGATACACTTTGCGTTGATTTGTCATGACAATTTCAGTACTGGCTTATGTATTTTTACAATATTATGCAATCCCTGTGCCTGCATAAGGAAAATCTGTCCAGGTGGTTTACCACCGGACGGGTCAAATATCCAACACTACTTGGTAAGCAACTACGATTGCAGCAATAATAAATCATACCTGTGATATAAAACATTGTTGTTGGTTTACCAATTGTGATTTGAAGAAGGGTGAAACCCAACTTCCACCATGCCATCTTGGTACACATACATCATATAGAACCGGGTTGTGATGAACACCGGCCGATTTCTGGAGACAAAGTGTCAAAGCCAGACCGGTTTTGAAGGATGCCGGATTACCTTTAATTGTATACTTTAACAGAAGATCCATAATCCATGTCGGGTTAAAAAACTCCGGTTTAACGTAGACCTTACGAAAAACAAAAACTTGGCAAAAAAGCAAACAAAAAACCGTACTCGAGGCTTTTCAAGGGCTGCCAGGCCCAAATCGAGGCTTTTCATGGGCTGCCAGGCCACTGAGTTAAACCATTTTGACAAAGCCTTTTAAGATGTCCCTCCAACTAACCAATCATCATTTTAACTTTGACAAGTTCAGGGTCTCAATGAGAGTAACTGTCAAACGTTCGACGGGTCGTGCCAGGATTACCTGGATAGGAGTGGCTTACTTGATGAAGGCAGGTTAACCCGGGGTTTTAGGTGAATACACCAGGCTTCCAAGCCGTGGGTCGATACCCAGGTACAAGGGTCCTTTCAAACTCTTTGGTATTTGACACAAAGAGCCCCCAAGTAACTTTGTGAGCTGTGCTCAATGGGTGCCTATGTTTGAGTCGTGCTTTGCGCAATCAATCCCTCTTTGGCCCCTTGGGTGTGAAGCTCCCCAGCTAGATGGTGGCATAGTAGCCGGGCTAACAGGTAGTACTTCGTGTTATTAGTTGAAGCCCCCAAGTTAACAAATATTTGAAGGAAAATCGACGGAGACCCTGCTTGATAGCAAGGATGCCGGTTTATTATATTGATCATAATATATACATTGTTGAAATATGTACATATGAAAAGCCTGTGGCTTCAAGTGTAATAAGGCCGTAGGAGAGCTATGTTCCATGGCCTCCGGGTCTCCTCCTCAGAGCTACGTGAGTCTTCTCGAACGTCAATGAGGTAGTATGATCCGTTGTGATGATTTTTGCTGACCACAAAAGGCCCTTCCCAAGGTGGGGATAACCTGTGCATATCAGTCTGGTCTTGAATGAGCCGAAGTACCAAATCACCTTCTTGAAAGGTTCTTGTCTTAACCCGGCGGCTGTGATAACGCCACTGGTCTTGTTGATAAACCGCCGCCCGAGCCAAAGCCATGTCTCGCTTCTCATCTAACAGGTCCAGCGCCTCTTGGCGTGCTTGCTCGTTGTCCGCTTCAACATAATTCGTGACCCGGGGTGAGTCGTGACGAATATCACTTGGGAAGACAGCCTCAGCCCCATAGACCAGGAAAAAGGGTGTATATCCCGTAGATCGGTTTGGGGTGGTATTTATGCTCCATAACACGGATGGTAATTGTCCCACCCAACAACCCGGCGTCCGCTTCAAAGGGACCATGAGCCGAGGCTTGATACCCTTCAGGATTTCTTGATTCGCCCTCTCAGCTTGACCATTAGACTGGGGGAGAGCCACGGACGCTACATCAAGCCGGATGTGCTCTCGTTGGCAGAACTCCTCCATCTCACCTTTAGAAAGGTTCGTACCATTATCTATGATGATGCTATGTGGAAAACCAAAACAGAAAAATAATCTTTTTGAGAAATTGAACCGACGTGGCTGCATCACATTTACTGACGGGCTCCGCTTCAACCCATTTGGTGAACTTGTCAACCGCCACCAACAAGTGGGTCTTCTTGTCCTTAGAACACTTAAAGGGTCCAACCATATCAAGCCCCCAAGTAGCAAACGGCCAAGTGATGGGGATCATGCGTAACTCCTGAGCAGGAACATGAGCTCGATGTGAAAATTTCTGACAAGCGTCACACCGCTTTACCAAGTCTTCCGCATCAGAATGAGCTGTCAACCAGTAGAACCCGTGTCGGAAAGCCTTAGCAACCAAGGACTTTGAGCTGGCATGGTGACCGCAATCCCCTTCATGGATTTCCCATAGAATCTCTTGTCCTTCTTCAGGAGAAACACAATGTTGGAATACACCTAAAATGCTAGAACGGTGCAACTCACCATTGTGAACAACCATAGACTTGGACCGCCGGACTATCTGCCTGGCGAAAAGTTCGTCTTCTGGTAATTCACCCCGGTTCAGATACGCCAAATAAGGAACCATCCAATCTGGAGTGGCATGTAAAACGGCTACCAACTGGGCCTCCGGATCAGGAACAGCTAAATCCTCCTCTGTAGGCAACTTTATAGATGGGTTATGCAAGATATCTAGAAAGGTATTAGGTGGTACCGGCTTACGCTGAGATCCCGGTCGTCTTAGAGCTTTTGCTGCTTCATTCTTGCGCCGGTCGATGTGCTCCACCTGATAACCCTTAAAGTGACCTGCTACAATATCCACCTCGCGCCTATAAGCCGCCATGAGCGGGTCCTTAGAATCCCAAGTACCAGAAACTTGCTGAGCCACCAGATCAGAATCTCCAAAGCATTGGACCCGACTTAAGTTCATTTCCTTAGCTACACGAAGACCGTTGAGCAAGGCCTCGTACTCCGCTGCATTGTTAGTACAAGGAAACATTAAGCGGAGAACATAACAAATCTTATCTCCAAACCATATCAAGCCCCCGAGCCTTCCAGTTGCCTGGATCCATCAAAGTGAATGGTCCAGTATGTATTATCCGGTTTGTCCTCTAGTGCCTGCAACTCGGTCCAATCATTGATGAAGTCTACAAGCGCCTGAGATTTGATGGCTGTTCGGGGCGTATACTTCAAACCGTGGGGACCAAGCTCGATTGCCCACTTCGCAACCTGGCCAGTTGCCTCTCTATTCTAGATTGTATCGCCCAAGGGAGCAGAGCTGACCACTGTGATAGGATGGCCTTGAAAATATTGCTTGAGTTTCCTACTTGCCATAAAAACAACATACACTAGCTTCTGCCAATGCGGATATATTTGCTTTGATTCGATCAGTACCTCACTGATATAATAAACTGGTCGTTGAACCGGATATTCTTTTCCGGCCTCCTTACGCTCAACCACAATCGCCACACTGACCCCTCGGGCATTGGCAGCCACGTACAACAATAGAGGTTCATTATCAACTGGAGCAGCGAGGACTGGCGGTTCAGCTAGCTGCCGCTTCAATTCCTCGAATGCCGCATTGGCGGCGTCACTCCAGATGAATTTATCTATTTTCTTCAACATCTGATACAGGGGAATTGCCTTCTCTCCCAAACGACTGATAAATCGGCTGAGGGCTGCAATCCGGCCCACCAGACGCTGAACATCATTGATACACGCCAGTTTAGCCAAGGATGTGATTGCTTTGATCTTTTCCGGATTTGCCTCAATACCTCTGTTAGACACAAGAAAACCCAAGAGTTTGCCTACTGGAACACCAAAAACGCATTTGTCCGTGTTGAGCATCATTTTATAAACCCAAAGATTGTCGAACGTTTCCTTGAGATCATTTATCAGGGTTTCCTGCTTCCTAGACTTCACCACAATATCATCCACATAAGCATGAACATTACGCCCGATCTACTTGTGAAGACAATTTTGCACACAAGGCTGGTAGGTTGCTTGGGCACTCTTGAGCCCAAAGGGCATAGAAACATAGCAGAAGGCTCCAAAGGGGGTGATGAAGGCCGTCTTCTCCTGGTCCTTAACTGCCATTTTAATCTGATGATAACCTGAATAAGCATCCAGGAAACACAGGCACTCACAACCCGCAGTTGCATCAATGATCTGATTAATACGCGTGAGAGCAAAAGGATCTGCCGGGCAAGCTTTATTCAAATCAGTGTAGTCCACACACATACGCCAAGTGCCATTTTTCTTAAGAACAAGCACCAGATTAGCCAACCATTCGGGATGAAACACTTCGACAATAAACCCAGCTGCCAGTAGCCGGGCTACCTCTGCGCCGATGGCCTTACGTCTTTCTTCGTTAAAACGATGAGTGTGCTCAGCGAGTTCCCTCGGTACACCTGGCATATCAGAAGGTTTCCATGCAAAGATGTCCCGGTTCTCACGGATGAACTCGATGAGCGCGGTTTCCTATTTTGGATCCAGATTTGCACTGATACTAAACTGCTTGGATGAATCGCCAGGGACGAAGTCAACGAGTTTAGTCTCATTAGCCGGTTTGAACGTCAGGGCCGAGTCATGCTCAGTCGTAGGTTTTTTCAGAGGGGTCATGTCCGCCGGATCAACATTGTCTTTATAGAATTTCAGCTCCTCTGTTGCACAAACCGATTCAGCATAGGCCGCTTCACCTTCCTCGCAATCCAAGACAATCTTTCGACTCCCATGTACTGTGATCGTCCCCTTATACCCCGGCATTTTGAGTTGTAGATAAACATAACAGGGTCTCGCCATGAACTTGGCGTAAGCCGGCCGTCCAAATAGCGCGTGATATGGACTCTGGATTTTCACCACCTCAAAGGTCAACGTCTCAGACCTAGAATCAAGCTCATCTCCAACCACGACTTCCAAAGCAATCTTTCCCACAGGGTATGCTGATTTACCTGGTACTACACCATGAAAAATAGTGTTTGACGGTTTAAGACTCTTATCTGTCAATCCCATGCGACGGAAAGTCTCATAGTACAGGATGTTGATACTGCTCCCTCCATCCATCAGAATCTTGGTAAACTTATAGCCCCCCACCTGAGGGGCTACCACCAAAGCTAGTTGACCCGGATTGTCAACCCGGGGCGGGTGATCCTCTCTGCTCCATACAATGGGTTGCTCCGACCATCGTAGATAATGTGGTACGGCCGGTTCAATAGTATTGACTGCCCTTTTGTAAAGTTTCTGATCCCGCTTGCACAGGCTAGTAGTGAACACATGATATTGTCCGCTGTTCAACAGTTTGGGGTGACTCTGGTAACCTGACTGTTGCTGATTCCCTTGGTTATTCTGCTGGTTATTACCATGGTTGTTCTGATGGCCCTGGTTGTTTTGAAATCCAGAGCTTGAACCGCCGCCCCCATGGAAACCTGGGCCTGAACTGCCCGGTGGATCCTAATCATACCGGTATAAATCAGAATTTTTGAACTCCCTCATTATGTGACAATCCTTCCAAAGATGTGTGGAAGGGGCTTCCTTGGTTCCATGCTTCGGGCAGGGCTGGTTTAACAAACGCTCCAGATTCATCCCTCCACCGCGCTGGGGCGGTTTACCTTTGCGACGCTGCATATTTGTGTTAGCCACCAAATCTAAATTATCCGCTTTATGCTTACTGTTATTCCCATGGCCCCCTTGGTTGTGGTGCTGCCCTTTTGCACCGCCGTTCTTCTTTCCCTTCTCCGGTTTGTCCTCCTCTGAATCCGGATCCTTGGTATTATCTGAATCAGCATACTTAACTAAAGCGGCCATGAGCGTTGACATGTCGTTGCAATGACGTTTGAGCCTTCCCAACTTCTGTTTCAACGGCTTGAAATGGCAATTGCCCTCTAACGTTAATACTGCGGTGTCTGCATTAATACGATCTGATGAATGCAAAATCGTCGAGACCCGTTTAACCCAATGGGTCGTGGACTCCCCTTCTTCTTGAACACAAGCGGCCAGATCTACAATTGACATCGGCTGCTTGCACGTATCCTTGAAGTTCTGGATAAACCGGCACTTTAATTCGGCCCATGAATCGATAGAGTTGGTTGGCAACCTCTTCAACCAAGTGCGAGCTATTCCTTCCAGCATCATGGTGAAATATTTAGCACATACCGCCTCATCCACATCTAACATCTCCATTGCCATCTCATAGCTCTCCACCCACGCCTCTGGCCGCAAATCGGCGGTGTAATTTGGTACCTTACGAGGTCCCTTGAAATCCTTGGGCAACCGCACATTACGCAATGCGGGAGTTAAACATGGTACCCCTAGGAAACTGAACATTACCCCTGGCTCCACGGAGGCAATGGGCTGAACCGGAGTATGTTGTCGTGCTTCATGTCGAGCTGTCAACTCGGCCTCCCGTCGTGCGCGGCTGTGGTCCACAACATCTTGCACATTAGCACCTCCCCCGACCGGGTTGTTCCCCCGTGGCGAATCTCGGTGGCGCGCACTATTGGACACGGCCGGTTCGTCTTCCACGTGTCTGCTGTAACTCCGGCTTTGACGGGGAGTGGAATGAATCCTCTCACGGCTGTGTGAATACGCTTGCTGTTGATTCAGTGCTGTCTGAAGGAGATCCCTGGCCCAACGCGCTTCCACTGCGACTGGTGATTCGCCGTCGGTTGGGAGAGCCACCAGGCGCGAAGCGGCGGCCACAATATTATCCAACGGGTTGGAATAATGCCGGGGCGGCGTTGATGATACAACGTTGTTCTGGCGAGGCGGGTCTGTTGCGCGTGGCTGAACTGGCACTCCTGCTTTCGGTGCCCCCGCCCGGTTTGGCGCGGGTTGGTTACCAGCTCCTGCACCTGGCGTGTTGAAAAGATTTTGCGGCTCATAAACCGACGGGAGACGTGATCGGTACCTTCTTCTCATGACCTCTTCTAAAGCATTCTGATCCAGTCTAATCCGATAAGCCTGTGCTTCCAACTCGGCCCGCTCTATGGCCATCCTGGTGTTCTCTGCTGCCAGGTCCGCTTTAGCCTGGGCTATCTGATCTTTCACCTTTAGAATCTCCGCATCGTGATGATCCCTGGCTGCTGTGTCTACCTCCGCGGACATCAGTGCCGCTAGAGCGTCAATCAAATCAGACAAGACTTGGGCCGGAGGCGGCGCCGAGCTTCCTGCCCCTGCTGGCGTGGCCATCGTTGAACCGGAGAGCATTGCTGCGGCGGTAGATGAATGAGGCGCTGGTCGTGTGCCGGCCATGAAGACGGCGACCCGGTTTGGCAGACCGGGGGAATCCGGAATACTGTTGCTCTCGGATCCTTCCTCAATCTAGCCGTCGTGCAACTGGTAAAGCGATTCAGTTTCTCCGGAAGACTCGTCACCGCTTCGGGCTATGGTTTCTCCATCAGAGACCGGTTCCTCCTCGTACCCCGAACCATGGACGACACCTACGAAAACATGCCTTGCCTCGGGCTGAACCGGTGAAGAACTTGCACGCCGAGCCGTCTTGATGATGTCGGTGCAGGTGTCCGGCTCGGGGGCCGGTTCACCGATCTTGCCTATGAAGACGTGAATCCCACCAAAGGGGACCTAGTACCCGTATTCGATTGAATCAGCCTCGGGACCCCATCCCGCGCTGTCGATGTAGAGCTTGCCGCGACGACTCTTCGTCATCCGGCCCACAGCGTATCCCTTAAGTCCATCGAAGCTGCCTTTCAAGAACTTGAAACCATCATGCGATAGCCCCACGGTGGGCGCCAACTGTCGTGGAATTGTCACGGCAGATGTCCTCATGAAAGGACTTAGTCGTGGAGCCATCGCTACGGGTTAGCTTGAAGGGGTTAAACCGGACAAGGGGACACGAGAGTTTTATACTAGTTCGGCCCCTTCGATGAAGGTAAGCCTACGTCTAGTTGTGATTGGTATTGCTGGGGTTTTGAAGGCCAGGGAGCGAATCCGCTTTGTCTGGCTTCGAGTTGTTGTTCTCTACCCCTGAACCGCCGCCGGGTCACCCCTTTATGTACTCAGGAGGACCCCGGCCGGTCTACAGAGTCCCGAGGCTGGCTCATACAAGTGTCCGCCTCGGTCTCTTCTTTCTTATCTTACAATGCAAGTTTATACAATCATGGCGGTTTACTATCATGGGCCCTAAATCACCTGCGGGCTCTGGGCCTCTAAGCTTCATCCGTAAAGCGCCATCTTCTGGGTTTCCTTAGGCTTCAGTATAACTGAAGGTGAACCGGCCCCTCCTGGGTGGTTTACCCTCAGTGGTTATATCCTCAACACTACCCATATCATCAATATTAATCAAGCAGGACGTAGGGTTTTACCTCCATCAAGAGGGCCCGAACCTGGGTAAAACTTCGTGTCCCCTGCCTCCGGTTACCATCCGGCCTAGAGGCACAGTTCGGGACCCCCTACCCGAGAGCCGCCGGTTTGACACCGACAAGGCCCTATATAGATGGAAGGAGGGAGTAGCTTTGAATAGCATTTGTATAGTAAAACGGGGCAAGACTCTCTCTTTGTGTGGTGTGAACAGTTTTATTTTTTTCATTTTATTTTTGGTTGAGGGAAGTGCGAATTGATTTGGTACGTACAAGTACAATATTACTACACATTAGGCTTGTCCCTAAAATTCAACCCGCGTCTTGTTATATCCCGAAAATTCTGATATCGTGCTCCCAAAACTGGCGCCTTCACAACCCGCGCCTTGCTATCCCGAAATTACAATGCGCGCGAAAACTCCCTCCAGCTATCAAATCCCGACACGTGAAATCCCCCTTCTAACCCTGAGCCGAAAGGGCCGCTAGTTCAAATCGGTGGGGGGTACTTTTGTAACACACCCTACATTTTGGACAAGCGTGTTCCTAAGTCATGCTTCACCCCCTCCCATCGCCCCCTTTTCGCCATTCGAAATCCCAGGCCGCCATAACCTCTCTGCTCCAGCCACGAAACCCCACGCTCCTCCGTCCGCCACGTCACCGCTGCCCAGCTGGAGCCTCTTCCCCGACGATATCGTCCACCACAACAGCTCGACGTCCCTCGTCCACCTCCCCGGTTGAGGATCCGTTGTCCATCTCGCTGTCCCGCCGGTTCAGCCGCCCCGTCCTCCACCTCCAAGGAGCTGCTCCGACGATCGCCTCGTCTATCGCAGCTGCTCCATCCCCACAGCGCCACCTTAACCTGCTCCACAGGAACCGCAACATCCTCACCAACTCCTCGAACGAAGCCGAGGCCTACTCGGCGCCACCAAAGAGGTTGTACACTCATCGCATCACACCTTCTCCTTAACTCGACCTCCCGGCGCCGACGGTGCTCCATCGCGCACCCGCATGGAGCGACTACCTTGAAGCCGGCGCCGCGGTCGACATCTCCACGGCGGCTCTCCCTCAGTGCGAGGCCCCTTCGGCGGCGGCGTCCATACCAGCCGGATCTATTGCTGCTGCTCCGGCTCTCGCTCGATCGCTCGCTCGTCCAGCTACTGCTGCTGCTCTCCCCCTCGCTCGTGCTGTTGCTCTACTCTGATTAAGCCACACTTCAGTCGACTGAATCGACTTTTGG
>NC_041380.1:520701273-520726242 GCF_002162155.2 Triticum dicoccoides
CAACGGGGACGAGGGCTCTCTAGAGAGGTACCCCACTATCTATCTTAGGGTTCAGGGTGGGGGCCTAGAGGGCTGGCCGGGGCGGCGGTGGTGAGTTGTTTCGGGGCAGCGAGGCGGCGCTGGGGCCGGCGGTTGGGCCGGTGGTGGCTGGCGGCTCAGGGGGTACAGGTTGAAGATGAACTGCAGGCCCTCCCTAAACTACATGTCAAGTGCCTCTCTGCTACCATTGCGTTCAGTTTCGACAGTAGCATTCAGATTCCATAGTAAATTTTAGTTTCGACAGTTAAGTTCAGAGTCGACTGTTTTTACCTCATCTGTTGTAGTCAGGTGGTTTTTGGTGATGTTAATTTTACATCCATTTTACATCATCTACTGGAGATGCTATTAGAATCCCACTTGAGATTGACGATGTCTGTCTTGTGCTGCTTCAGCCTTGACGTCTTACGGCTCACCGGAGCTGCTCCAACGACAGAATGATCCATCACAACAGAGCAGTGCCCTAGACGCCATCTACAGATTCCTCAGATCTTCCTCCACACCTCCGACAGCCAACTCTGCCTCAACTGCTTCAGCGACCAACCTAATGATGCTGAGGTCGACAAGGCTACGGCAAAGAGGTTGTACACTTGTTGCATCACTTATTACTATACATTCACGTCGATCCATTAGGGCTATTTTGGTTCAACGGAAAAATATCGATCCACTGGTTGTTACCATCACTCTAAATTTCTACATGATCTCCTTACATAATCTCACCATATTTTTTTCATATGCATGTCAGATATTGTACACAGTCATGCTGAACATGTAGAGAAAAAGAGAAGAGTTTTGCGCGGCAATACAATGTCATGCAGACATCGCTCCATGGTGGGTTCAATGGCAAACCCTCCCCACCCCTCTCTAGATTGTAATCCAGAGGAAGATATCTGTTCTGAGGCGGATTCGGACGCCGCTGACCACTCCTATTTACCCCCCAAGGTGTTTGCTCTACCTTGGCATGATGATGTTAGTCATATCATGCATATGTTGCCTTGCAGTGCCTACTTTTGACATCATATAGGTCATCTGCTTAGTTTAGACATGTTCTGTAATGCCACATGTTTAGTTTCTATATCATATATGGGAATTATGCAGTCTCATGTCTTTTAGCCAGCCATAATAAATGTGAAATGTGCAATGCCATCCTGTTTAACCAGGCATCATATATTTGAATGATATCTTGCCCATCCTTTTCTTCATTACATTTCCATTTGTCGACAATGTTTGTACATTAAACTACTCTTCCTGTGAATCAACCATTTGGGTGGGAGATGGAAAAATCTGGAGTGAAAACAAGGCCTTCAGAGCAGACAGTGCTACCTGTCGAAGCAGATCTCTTGTTGGGTCCCGATAGCTCCTCAGAGATGGATTCAGAGACACATGACCAGTCCTATTCCCCCACTAAGGTGTATGCTCTAACTTGGCACAGTTATACTACTCATATCATGCATACGGTGTCTTGCATTGCAAATTTTAGACATCATATACACAATATTCAACACCATGTTCTTAGTTCAGACATCATATCGAATGCCCTCTGTTTAGCATATAAATCACATATGTGAATTAAATGATGCGATCCTGATTACTTAGATAACATGTAGGTAAATTATGTCATGTGATCCTGTTTAGTTATTCATCATATCTTTGAATTATGTTATGCTATGCTATCCAGTTTAGATAGACATCATATATGTGAAATTATGTCATGCTATCCATTTTAGTTAAACAATATACATGTCAACTATTTCATGCCCTCTTTTTTCCACACTATCTATTGCATCTGTCTCTCATACAATGTCTGTACATTCAACTATGTTTCCTATTTATCAGCCATTTGAATTGGAGTGGGTGATGCCAGTATCTAGCGGACTAAAAACACGGTCTTCAAATAAAACAGTGCTACCTCTTGGTGGAGATAGCACCCCGGTTGTACATGCACAAGAACCAGCCCTACCACACATAACCCAAACTCTCGCAGATTGTACCCCTACTACGATGGACAGAGAACCAGCTTCACCCAATCTAACCCCATACATCCTACCTAGTTCCTGTTGACACAGCACCATCTCCACCACAGAGCTCCCAAACAAGAGCAGTTAGTAAGGCAGCTCCAGTGCCCAAAGAGCCAGCACTATCATGGCGAACCCCAACTCCACCAGTTAGTACGCCTATTCCTGTGGAGGAAGCACAACCAGCTAGTCGTAGTTTAGCATCTATCGCATTTGATGTTGTTAAATCGTATGTGCGTATCTTCCCATCTTGGAAATATTATACTGAAGATGAAGGAAAATGCCAGTTGCAGGTGTTTGTCCAGGAGTTATGTGTAAGTAATTTTATTCATGGCAATTACTTTGCTTCATCCCATACATCCTACCTCCATGATGGTTATAATACAACAAATTTTCCCATTTTTCTCTATAGAGAAGGACCGATTTGGAAACTCAGGATGAGGTAACCTGTGCTAATACCTCTACTATCTTCAAGAATGCTTGGTGGCAGTATCGGAATTACCTGAAGAAAACGTACTTCACCGGCAAAGAAACTCATCAAATTCCCTTACGTTCTCCTGAGACCCATTTACTGGACGATGACTGGGAACGCCTTGTTCTGTACTGGTCCCAAACTAAGAATGTGGTAAGGTCTATGAGCTCATTTTCTATTTTTAAGTATTATATTCTTGCGTCTTACTGTACTCTGTTCATGTATAACAAGTGCCTAAACCTGAAGAACAACTGTTCTAATTTAAGATTCCATTGCTACCATAGGATATATATATATGTTTGTTTGATGCTTTTATTATGTACTAGTACTTGGCAATAGAAGACTTGGTAGTTTAATCCTGTCCACCTTACTAATGAACTGGTTCACCGAAATGAGTTTCATATACTAGTACATGCTAAACTTGTTATGTGTCTGCTTGTTTCTTTCTTTTAGAATGCTGACAGAATATTGGGGAAGAGTGCCTTATTAAGCAACGGTAAATGAAGTAATGCAGATAAGGTTCAGTATAGTGACACATCCTGTCCTGGTTTAGTGTTGGAGTTACTGGCCACTACCGCTTGCACAAGCTATTCAAACTCACTATCTGAATCAGTTTGGTTTCTTGAGTATCAACTACAAGCTGAAAGACATTGTTCAGCTGTGCTGCGACAAGAAGCGGAAGGACTGCGGAAGTCCCTGGAGCATTCAGATGCATACTTTCTGGTGCAACAACAAGCGTTGGAGGATTTTAGCGCCAAACAGGACAAAGCTAATCAGCTTGCTAAGCTTATTGCCAGCATGGTGGATACCCAGGATAACGTTTCTTGAGCTCTTCTGAAGTTGTTTCAGTTATGCTCTTGTTTTGCTACCGCGTTTATTTGCACTAGTGGCCAATTTTGACTGCCAGTGTATATGATATGCTGCTTTGTTCCCTATATTTGCACTGGTGGCGAACTTTGATGCCCAGTGGATGTAATAGCTGTGATAGCCTAGCGTTAGTTGCTTGCTTATTTATTTCCTTGTTGTCTTGTTTATTTGTTTGCTTGTAGTCATTGCAGTTCTTCTTCCGCGGTTAACTAGTGGCTGCAATAACCTATTTTTTAAAACTAGGCCACAATAACCATGGGCTAATATTTACTGTAGTGACACTGGGCCTCCTACGGGCCGTAGAAACAGTGGGCCTTCTACGGGCCGTAGAAACAGTAGGCCTTCTACGGGCCATAGAAACAATGGGCCTTCTACGGGCCGTATCATCAATGGGCTTTATACGGGCCGTATGATCGATTGGCCAAACATGGGCGAATAACAGACCGCATTATGGCCGTAAACGGGCTAGAGTTGGAATCGTCCGTTCATGGGCCGACCGTAACGGGCCATCGTTAATAGGCCGTATCTGATGACGCTATGAAAACGGCCCAATGTATTAACGGACCACAAACGGGCCGACTGTAACTACGACCTGAATTTCGCCCACAAGCAGAAAATGACAGTAACGGGCCGTAAGTAAGCGAATGCTGGAAATGAGCCCAAGAATAAATGGGCTCTGAGAAGGCCGAAAGATAACATGGGCTGGAAACGGCCCAACGGAATAACAGGCCGTTAATGGGTATAAAGTGATACACTGTTCATTACGGGCCAGTTTCACCACGGGCTGTTAATAGGCCAAGAGTTACATAGGGCCTCATATGGGCCGAAAGATGTCATGGGCCATACATGGGACAAAAGTGAAAGCGGGCTGGAATCATATTGGATGGCATAGATGACGCTACTGGGCCTAATTTGGATAGGGTATAACAGGCCTTGGGTTAGCGGGCTGTAAATGGGCTATATGCGAACATGCCGTTAACAGGCTTTCCATGGGCCGGCCCGCCACCTTTTGACCAAGTCAAACGGGCCGACCTTTTCACAGGAATGGGCCTCTGTTGGGCCGTGCCACGTGTCGACATATCATAGGCGCCTATCTGACCCACTGACGACCTGACACGTGTTTCGTCCGGCCAATAAGAATTTTACACGTGGAAATTTCCCATTGGTTGGGGTTGTTAATGGGTTATCAGATCCAAAACCCGACCTGATAGCTTAACGGCGTTCCGTTATGGTGGATGCCATGTGTCGGTCACCCTTGACGAAAGCACTTCTGTGACGCGCGATTTATCGTCATGGAAGTGGACACTTCCATGATGATAAGTTTGGTAATGTCATGGAACACTTCTACGACAACACAGGTATGACTATCTTGATTCTGTCATAAATTTTTCATGGATGTACATGCATGAAAAAAAGCGACCTACTGTGACAAACACGTATCATCACGGAAGTGTATTTTTTTGTAGTGCACCCTCGATGCGGCTATATCTCCCACGTGTCGGAGCATGACTTAGAGGCATAACCGCATTGAAGGCAATGTCGCAAGAGGGGTAATCTTTACACATCCCATGTACTGAATAAGAAAGAGGTACATAGTTGGCTTACAATCGCCACTTCACACAATACGTGTATAAAGCATTACATCAACTAGATACAATCAAGGTCCGACTATGGAACCAAAATAAAAGAAGACTACCCCTAATGCTACAGATCCCCGATCGCCCCAACTGGGTTCCACTACTAATCAACCGAAACGAAACAACATAATGAACAAGATCTTCCTCAAGCTCCTCCTTGAGCTCGGTTGCGTCACCTGCACGGTATCATCGGCACCTGCAAATTGGGTTTGGAAGTAATCTGTGAGTCACGGGGACTCAACAATCTCACACCCTCGCGATCAAGACTATTTAAGCTTATGGGTAGGAAAAAGGTACGAGGTGGAGCTGCAGCAAGCACTAGCATATATGGTGGCTAACATACGCAAATGAGAGCAGGAAGAGAAGGCAAAGCACGGTCGTGAACAAGAAGTGATCAAGAAGTGATCCTAGACTACTTACGTTCAAGCATAACTCCAACACTATGTTCACTTCCCGGACTCTGCCGGAAAGAGACCATCACGGCTACACACACGGTTGATGCATTTTAATTAAGATAAGTTTAAGGTTTTCTACAACGGACATTAACAAATTCCCTTCTACCCATAACCATGGGCACGGCTTTCGAAAGATCAAAACCCTGTAGGGGTGTCCCAACTTAGCCCATCACAAGCTCTCACGGTCAACGAAGGATATTCCTTCTCCCAGGAAGACCCGATCAGGCTCGGAATCCCGGTTACAAGACATTTCAACAATGGTAAAACTAAACCAGCAAAGCCACCCGAATGTGCCAACAAATCCCGATAGGAGCTGCACATATCTCATTCTCAGGGCACACCAGATAAGCAATCCGTACAACTAAAACCAGCCCTCGAGTTTCCCCGAGGTGGCGCTGCAAGGGGCTCTACTTGGACCAACACTCAGAGGAGCACTGGCCCAGGGGTTTAAATAAAGATGACCCTTGAGTCTGCAGAACCCATGGGAAAGAAAAGGCTAGGTGACAAATGGTAAAACCAATGTTGGGCCTTGCTGGAGGAGTTTTATTCAAGGCGAACTGTCAAGGGGTTCCCATTATAACCCAACCGTGTAAGGAACGCAAAATCAAGGAACGTAACACTGGTATGATGGAAACTAGGGCGGCAAGAGTGGAACAAAACACCGGGCATAAGGCCGAGCCTTCCACCCTTTACCAAGCATATAGATGCATTAATTAAATAAGAGATATTGTGATATCCCAACAAAATATCCATGTTCCAACATGGAACAAACTCCAATTTTCACCTGCAACTAGCAACGCTGTAAGAGGGGCTGAGCAAAGCGGTAACATAGCCAAACAACGGTTTGCTAGGATAAGGTGGGTTAGAGGCTTGGCTTAGCAACATGGGAGGCATGATAAAGAAAGTGGTAGGTATCACAGCATAGGCATAGCAAAAGAGCGAGCAAACTAGCAAGCAAAGATATAAGTGATTTCGAGGGTATGGTCATCTTGCCTGCAAAGATCTCCGAGAAGACGAAAGCTTGATCCTCGTAAACGTACTCAACGGGCTCCTTGAACACGAACTCATCTCCCGGCTCTACCCAAAGAAAGAACACAAGCAAATGGAGACACAATCAACCATGTGCAATGCACAAGCAACATGATGCAAAAGATGGCATGATATGAGGGATGTGATTTGCGATGCATATGCATGTTTCAGAAAGGAAAGATTGAACCTGGCCTCAACTTGGAAAACCAAGAGTGCCACTGCAAAGATGAGTTGATTTCGGTCGAAATCGATATAAAGATCACCGGAATCGGATGCACGGTTTGGAAATGGCAAGCAAAACAAATATGGCGTTGATCTGCGATTAACAACACGAGACCATCTAAATGCATCAAGAACAACATGCTACAACACTCTAACATAGCAACAAAACAATTGGCAGGGATCCACTCAAGATTCTTGACAAAATATGAACATTGAGCTACAGCTAAATCACTCAATAGCAGGCTCAAACAAGCATGGCAAAAGTGCAAAAGATAACAGGTTACAGACTTAGTAAAAATAACGACATGTCAGGAATTTAACATCAGGAAGCAATGTTTAGAGAAAGATAACAACATGCTACAGGAACATAAGATGGCAAAGCAAGGCAAGGCATGAAGCTACTCAAAGCATATAACAAAAGTCCCTTACTGACCATAAGCCAAAAGGGATCAGAAAATACAATGGCAACCATGTGAACATAGCAATTATCATTAACAGATTCAGACTTAGTAGAAAAACTGGAATATGGCAAAACAGATATTAAGTAGGCATGTTTACGAGCTCGATGCACTCACCACAAGGCATTGCATGACAAACTAAGCATACACCCAGCAAGTAGACATGGCATAGAAGCTATACATGGCAAGAACAACAACATAGCATGCATGGATCAACTACAACAAGCTCTGCAAAAATGCTTAACACGTAAACATTCTGCCAGGAACATTTTATAGCAAAAGTAGAGCTCGATTGAGTCAAGCTAGGGTGCTCCATAATTGCAAACAAAGACATGGATGGATAGAGCACCACAATATCTACAAAACACCCTTACTGATCATGCTCAAAAGAGGCATGGATCACTTTGTAGCAACAAGAACACATGGCATAAAAATATTGACAGGACAAAGACTTAGAAGATTTCTAAGTCCCTGAAATCAGCAACATTACGAGAGCTACTTTGCATGCTTGTGCTAGTCACCACAAAGATCACAAAAATACATGGCATACACCCCTGTGAAGATGGCATGGCATACTACAAAACACATGTAGGGCTCAAGTTCATACGAGGCACACATTAATCATGGCAAAAATGACAAATGTCCAATTGCTGATAATAAACTAAAACTAACAGAAACTAGCACTCTTGCAACGACATTTAGGGCATCAAGATGAACTCAAATGAACATGGTGCAATGAGATGAAATGAAGTACTCGTCGAAACGAACATTTCGATATGCTACACGTCCAAAACGGAGCCACGGATTCAGAGTTATGATGTGATGAATTATGCAAAAAAATACTGAAAATGGAGCAAAAAGTCAACCGGCTAGGGTTTCCAGATCTGGATCCGGATCGGGCGGCGCGCGGTTCAAGGTTCATCAGAGACGGCGCCGGAGTTGGGGATGCTGCTCGCCGGCGCGGGGGAGGAGGCGGTGGCCGATGCGTGGAACGGCGGCCGGAGTCAGCGTCGGAGTTGGGGACGACGACGGCAGCGAGGCTACGGAGCTCCTGGGCGGCAGGGAGGTGGTGGTGCAGCGCAGTCCGGCGAGGACGTGAGGCGGCGGGGCAGAGGAGGTGAGCTCCTCCCGAACCAGATCGGGGCGAGGGAGGAGGAGGCGGCGCGGTCGGGCCCCGATGGGCTAGGGCGGGCCTGTTGCGGGCCTGGCGGGCCCTGGCGGCGCGGGAGCACGGGGTGAGGTGGCGATGCCACATGGCGGTGGGGCATTGTCTAGCGGGCGCGAGGAGGCGACGTGGCGCGCGCGGATAGGTCCGGGCACACCGGCGGCGGCGCCAAGTGGTGGAGCGGGGTCGGCTGGGCACTGAAACTGGTGGGGGAGGCGGCTGGAGGCGCAGATTCTAAGGAGGGCGGCGGCTGCAGGTTAGGGAAGGGCTAGGGGGTAGGTGGAGGGCTAGGTTAGTCCAAAATAGCAAAAAGGGATTAGGGTTGGGGGGTTTCATCCGTCTCCGGACCCTCGTATCATGATCGGACGGCTCCGGACAGAGGGAGGACTAGGTGGGCTGAGAAGAGAGGCCTCGGGCTGAGAGGAGAGAAGAGAATTGAGGCTCGACGACTGTTCCGGAGACCGAAACGTCCGGTGAAAATACCGGCAATGGTGCCACTATATATTTAACGGTTGGGTTATCAAACGAGCTCCGAATGGCATGAAACTTGACAGGCGGTCTACCGGTAGTAAACCAAGGCCGCTTGGCAAGTCTCGGTCCAATCCGAGAACATTTAAAACCCGCACACGAAAAGAGGCAAAAGGAGACGCCGGATGACATAGGAGCCCCAGATTGCAAAACGGACAACAGGGAAAATGCTCGGATGCATGAGACGAACATGTATGCAAATGAAATGCACATGATGACATGATATGGAAAGCATGACACGCAAGCACATGGCAAGGAAACAACAGCGAATAACGGGAAGACACCTGGCGCAACGGTCTCGGGGCGTCACACCGAGGTTCGGTAAGAGCTCCTGAGGTGCGATGCTCAAGAGGCCCCCTTTGGCGTGCAAGCAGCTCCTTGGAGGCCGGAAAGGGAAGTGGCATTGCCGAAGTGAGATTGAGGGGGTCGGAAACATCAGACGGTGAGGTTCACGCTGACATGTATGGGTGAGTTATCTTAGCAAGCCTGAGGTGATTCCTTTGCGTAGTGCCTGATTGTGCCTTAACGGTGATGCTTCTAGGTAGGGCTCACGCCGGTCTCCCCCTTCCCCGCTCATCTAAGTGTTCTACATCCTCGGGTCCTGACCATCGAGCGAGGCTCGGCCGCCGCTCGTACGCTAGGTTGCAATGCCGTGGTCAAGGCTAGGGGGCGAGGGCTGGAGAGTCAGTAGGAGCTCTTGAGGCACGATGCTCAGGAGCCCCCCCTTTAACGTGCAAGCGAAGTGCATGAAAAAAGGAAAACCGACAGGGCTGCCTACAGCCAGACTCCATGGATTCCTGCGGGTTAGTCCGAGAAGAGAGCATAACTCGTAAACACGCTTGCTGTCCTGCCACTGATATTTCCGCAAGAAGACGAAGGCACTGAGGATCTGGTGAGGTGACATGCGCGGGGCGGGCCGCGAGCCAGAGCTCGACCTCTCAGATTTGTCAACATTGCAGGGACGGACCCGAGCACAAGCGTCGTGCCACGATGTGTAGCCCCCGTTGCGGGATGAGCAAGAGGCTGGTCAGTAACGCGGGAGGCCACGAAGGGCGATAAGACGCCAGGCAAGCAAGTGATGACATAAATCATCTCATGGATAAGGTAGAGATAGTTCTGATAGATGCAGGAAGGGTACATGCCATAGGGACGGACCCACGTGGCTTGGGGATGATGGAGCCCGACGGGCGCCCCCAACTGAACAAACCAAAAGATATCACCTGACACCGTTACTGAAGAAATGCTGGAGTAGCCGAAGACGCGTGCTGAAGGAGTCGCTCCTCATGAGCCGCCCATGACCTGAACCTCGGGAGGCTCTGAGGGCCCAGGGGCTCGCGAGGATCCGCCGCCACCTCCATCAGGATCACCTAGAGCCTAGCCTCCTGAGCCGCGAGGATGCTCCGCATGTGACGCTGATGCATGATAGCCCTGCCCAGCAAGCCGAAAGGCATGCGAATGTAGCTATGAGGTTGGCCCTCGCACCGACCGACGCAGGACAACTAGAAGAGCCGCTGAGAGGCAACCCTGTTGAGTCCTGGGATGTTGACGCAGACGCACAACTCGCTATCCTCGCCAGGACAAGGAGCTACGTCAGGTGGCGGGCGACGGTCGCCCCGTATGGCTCTTTCCTTCTAAAGCTCCTCGGTTGCCTTGGTGATGAATTCCCGAGATCTAGGTGCCTCACGCCCCGCGCTTTCCTCACGAAAGCGAGCGTTGAAGCACGCCTCCATGTGGTTCCCAAGCACCTTCCTCGTGACGCTGTCCAGGTCAAAGGCCCTTCAAAGGAGAGCCCCCGAGCCCAACCTGAGGGAGGCGCCAGGCGCGCCTTCCTATGCGAGAGTGGGAGGCGCCCCGACTATGGGCGCCGGTCCTGAGGTGGAGCCGCTGGACACCCCGCTCTCTTGAGGTTCTTGGCGGACCAGTTGCTTCTTCTTCTTAGGGACAACCTCAGGAGGGTAGACAGCGCCCTCGTTGTATGGGTCTTCAATCCCTGCAGCCTCGTAGGCGCGCTCGAGAGAGAACATCACGTCCTTCTCCTCGCAGGCGACCATGATGATGTCGCGGCTCCCTGGCATCTTGAGGACATTGTATGCATGGTGGGTGACTGTCATGAACTTGGCCAGGGCCAGGTAGCCGAGGATGGCATTGTACGGAAGGAGAATGTGAGCGACAACGAAGTCAATGAGCTCAGTGCGGTAGTTGTCGCGGGTGCTGAAGGTGATAGGGAGGTGGATCTACCCTATCGAGGTGGTGGAGCCGTCGGTCACTCTTGAGAGTCGCTTGGTGGGTTGCAGCTGGTCATAGGGCACTTGGAGTCGCTTGAATTTCTCAATGGAAAGAACGTTGAGCCCCGCACCGCCATCGATGAGAGTCTTGGTGATGAGGACATTGCTGATGGTTCCCGAGCAGAGCATCGGGAGAGCGCCGACTGTTCCCACACACTTGAGCTGGTCGGACGAGCTGAAGGTGATGATGCACTTGGACCACCTAAGCGGACGCGTAGCCTTGATCTTGGTGAGGGCCGCGTTCACCTCACGAGCAAACTAATTGAAGATGTGATGGGAGGCAGCGGTCTGAGCGCCGCCCAGGATGCAAGCGACAGCACGAGGCTCCTGGATGCCCCCCAGCCCCGACGTCCTGGTGGTGATCGTCATTCCTTCTTACTCGTCGTGGCAGCAGAGGGAGCCCAGCATTGCCCCGAGGACGGTCCTCATGGGGTTGGTCCCTCCAGGGGCCCTCGCGAGGCTGATCGCGCCCCTCTTGACGGGGGTCGCAGCCGTCCTCCACTTCGGCCTCCTCCGTGGCCATAGCCTCGATCGTTGCGCTCGGGGAGATGACCGAGGCACCCGCCGTGAATGGCCCAGAGCTCCTAACAGTGGTCAGTGTTGTGGCTGTGTACATTGTGGAAGACGCGGAACAGGCGGCTGCCCTTGGATGACTACGGGTTGTCGCAACCACGCTTCATATCTGGTTCGGCCGTGAGCACGGCTACCCCCTTGCACTTCACGTCCTTGGCCTTGACTATCTTGTCCTCCGGGTCAGCTTCAGGGAGCTTGAGAAGGGAGAGGTGTCCCTCCTCAGCTCTCGCACACTTGGTCGCCATGTTGAACATCTCTAGAGCCATGCACATGTCCTCGTGTATGGCGAGCTCCTCCTTCATATGGACGTCTCGGATGCCATCAGTGAATGCAGAGATGATGGCCTTGTCCGACACCTTGGGGATCTTGAGACGAATGCTGTTGAAGTGCTGGATGTACTTCTGCAGGGTCTCCCCTGGCTGCTGCTTGATGCATTGCAAGTCACCCGCAGCCGATGGGCGGTCGTGAGTGCCCTGGAAGTTGGCGACGAAACACTCGCGCATCTCGTCCCAGGAGGAGATCGATCCCGCGGGCAGGTTCAGGAGCCACGAGCGTGCCCCATCCTTGAGGGCCATGGGAAACCAGTTCACCTTAACCTTCTCGTCACCGTTGGCCGCCTTGATGCTCAGCTCGTAAAGCTGCAGGAACTCAGTAGGGTCGGGGGTGCCGTCGTAGCGCGGAGGCAGGTCGGGCTTCAACTTCCCCAGCCAGACGACGCTGCGCAGGTCATGAGTGAAGGCGTGGCAGCCCGCTGTGGTCACGGGAGCCCGTCGTGGAGGCAGAGCCAGATCTTGGCTCTCGCGCGCCACCGCCAGAGGCGGCACATGGTCTTGACGTGGCGGTGCTGGGAGTGCATGAGCATCTTCTTGCGGATGCTGGACCACCTAGCAGCTTTCTTCTTCACGCGCCGGTGCCCTGCGCAGCGGGTCACGCCGCGGGACCTCGCGCCTTGGCTCGACCATGGTGTCTTGACGGGGAGGCGGAGGAGGTGCTCCGTGAGCTACGTCACCCGCAGCTGGATGCGGGCGAGACAACGAGAGAGGCGGTGCAGGCGAGCCCCGGGCGGCGCTGACAAGCTCGGCGATGCGGTCCAGCCAGTCTTTGTAGAGGTTGTCGACGGGGCGATAGCGCAGGAGCTCGCGCGCCATGAGCAACATGGCATGGACGTCCGCCTGCCCGCGACGAGCATGGGATGACGAACCAGCCATAGTCAGCGACGAGGTGGTGGTGCGCCCATCACGCCGCACGGAGGGGTGCAATGATGTAGCTTGCTGCTCATGCCCCGCCGGGCCGGTAGCGCCTTTGGCGGCAGGCGACGGGGAACGACGGGGAGGCCCGCCAGCAGGCGCCGTCTGGGCGACGCTAGTGGTGAGGGCGGTCCGACGCTCAGCACGAGCCCAACGGGCGTCAGCTATAGAAGCGGTGGAGCGGTGGCAGGTCGAGCGGCGGAAGAGAGGCTCCGACATACCCCTACCTTGCGCCAAATGTCGGATTTCGGGTTCCTCAGACCCTTGAGAGGTTCGAACTCCAGGGTGCGTGCGAAGAACTCGTCCTCCCCAGTGTGCCTACTCGCTAATCTCATAGCCTAGCTCGACGAACAGAATTGAAAAGAGACATAGCAGTTTTACCCAGGTTCGGGCCCCCTTGCGGTGTAAAACCTTACTCCTGCTTTGTGGTGGATTGGCCTCGAGGGGCTGAGGATGAACTAGTACAGTCAAAGAACAACCTCAGGAGGAGGAGTGTTCTTGTGCTCGATGAGCTGGTGGGTGTGAGGGTGGTCTGAGTGATCTCTCCTTCTATGGTGGTGGCCAAGTCCTATTTATAGTGGCCTTGGTCCTCGTCCCAAATGAAGGTGGGAAGGGATCCCACAATCGCCAAATTCGAAGGGAGACAACTCGTACATGCTATCGTGACAAAAGTAGTCTTCTCCTGTGAAAGCCTCTAGTCGTGACGCCGTGGTGGGCTCGACGATGACCTCCGTCCTATCGTCCTGGTGGTCTTGGTCTTATTGCACCGGAATGGAAACGTTTGACTGATTCCTTGGGACTCCGTGTCTGTACCTGCCTCCTTAGCACCAAAGAGGAAACTGGTACACTGCGCCCGCTGGCGCCCGCCTGGCGTTGGTCGTCATGGCTCATGTCATCCGAGGCTCATGAGATGATCCTTGCATAGAAATCTCCGCTCCTCAGGAGCCAGCCTGAGGAGGCCGCTCTTCGTGGAGGTCTTGGTGTTGTCCGCCTCGCGGGGCTTGGCCCCTCGTGAGAGTCTTGAGTTGCTGATAATGAGACCGGGCCGTACCAGGCCGTCGATGGAGCCACGCCGTGGGCCACAGGCAGGCAAGTCTGGGAAACCCCGTTCTCAGAACGCCGACAAACATTTCATTGTGTTTCTTTGAAATTCTTTTTCCTTTTCTTTCGGTCGTAAGGAGAAGACCATGATGAAAATGTTGAGTGGCGCTGATATGCATTATTGTTGATCTAACAAAGAGCCCATATTACCTTGTCTTCTCCTCTGAATAAATGTTTTCAGATTCCAGCTTTTTCTAATGCACGTGCACTCTTATTATTCATCTCATCGTTCGGTCATGCAAGTGAAAGGCAATAATGACGATATATGATGAAATGGTTGAGATGAGGAAACGCTGGTACGAACTCGACCTGTTTTGTTTTGTAAATATGATTCGCGATACATAGAACGAGTCGAGACGTGGTGTGAGTCGAGCCGATTGGGTTGGATGTGGATGAACAGTTCCTGGTGGGGGGTTGGATGAATAGGACCCCGCCCGTGTGTATAGGCGGTTGCCGCTGGATGAACAGGACCCCGTGGTATATAATACGCGGTTGCCGCTGGATGAATAGGAGCCCAAGGAGGCCGCCACACACCCTAGACGGTTGGGGGTGGATGAACGGGACCCCGTGGTATATAATACGTGGTTGCCGCTGGATTAATAGGAGCCCAAGGAGGCCGCCACAAACCCTAGACGGTTGGGGGTGGATGAACAGGACCCCGTGGAGACTGGTTGAACTAAAGCGGGTGGTGGCTGGATGCACAGTAGCCCTTGGATGAATAGTGTCTGGTGGAGGCTGGAGACGGTGGATGAACAATAGTAGGTGGAGGCTCGAGGAAGTCGACGGTGGATGAACAGTAGCCCATGGAGTCCCATTTTGCGGTACGCCACACCCTTCCAGATTAACAAGACACCCGTTTCGACCATAGGAGGTTGAAGAGAAGTCCGTTTCCTTCATTTTGCGGTACGCCACACCCCTCCCGATCAACAGGACCTCGTTTCGGCCGTAGTAGGTTGAAGAGAAGTCCGTTTCCTCCGTTTTGTAGTACGCGAGACCCCTCCCAGTGAATAGGATCCCGTTTTGACCATAGGCGGTCGAACAGAAGGCCGTTTCCTCCATTGTGCGGTACACAGGCCTCGTTTCGGGTGTTCCCTCCAAGCCGGTTGGCTCCCAATGAACAGGACGCGTTCCGATCTAGTGGCTTCGCTCCCGATGGACAAGACGCATTCCGACCAAGTCACTTGGCTCTCGGTGAAGACGATGTTGTTTCCTCCATTCCGACCTAGCCAGTTAGCTGCCGGTGAACAGGACAACGTCGCTGCCGTTCGTTGCCTCTCCATGTACATGAGCCCTGGCCATACGTATGCACGAGTATGCGTTCGAGACCCCGCCCTTATGTACGTACGTAGCCGTATTTAATTTCTTGCTGTGTGGTTGTACCTACGTGTACACGATATATATAGACCGGACTGCGTGACATGCTATGTCCATGCCTATAGTACGACACATGCATCTCCTTACTCAGACACGATTCATCGCTGCAGAGAGACCGATCGACCAGTATCTACGTACACGATCGCGACCAGACAGACAAACCGACATATGGTTCGACCCAGTGGGTCACAGATGCCAGGGAGGATAATTAGGCACTTCCTTCTATGCAAAGATAAAGCTGGTGGGTCATGAGGGAGTCCTGGATTAGGGGGTCCTCGGGTGTACGGTCTGTTCGATATGTGCTGGACTGATGGGGCGTGAAGATAAAGCAGAAGACTATCCCTCGTGTCCGGGTAGGACTCATATATGCATGGATGGCAAGTTTGATGTCCGGATGTTCCGTTTCCTTCCTCTACAAACCTACTCTGTACAATCCTAGGCCCCTCCATTGTGTATATAAATCGTAGGGGTTAGTCCATAGAGGCTATCAGAACAATCATAGGCTAGACAACTAGGGTTTAGCCATTACGATCTCGAGGTAGATCAACTCTTGTAACCCCTATACTCATCGAATACAATCAATCAGGACATAGTGTTTTACCTCCTTAAAGAGGGCCTGAACCTGGGTAAAACATAGTGTCCCCATCGTCCCTTGTTACATTGATCCTTAGAATCATAGCTTGGGCCCCCCTACCCGAGATCTGCCGGTTTTGACACCGACATTGGTGCTTTCATTGAGAGATCTGCTGTGTGGTCACCAAAAGAGATCAATGGCTCGCCTTGTCATCAACAACAATATCACTTCTGGAAGGAGCCTAACGTCAGGATATGTCCTCCAGCTCGGCGGTTTCATTGTGGGTGCCCGCATGGCCATCAAGCCGACAATGTTCCCCGCGATCGCCAAACACCACCCCCGCATCGGTCTCGAGTACTCTGAAAAGATGGATCTGGCGGACATTCATCCTTAAATGAACTGCTAGATCACATCGCCACCCTAGGGCTTTCGATGGACTATGATCGGATCGGGCTTAAACCTGACCAGAGGGAAATTAATCTCCCGACGGTCACCCACCTGGTAACGGTCGTCGAGGAACGAGCCGAAAACACTTCTTCCACTAAGTTAAAGACCAGTTATGTTCGGATCTCCAAATCCCTTGAGTCAGACACTCTCCCCTTGGATGCGACATCCTGTCCCCCAAATTCAGGACCGGACATAGGGTCTGGGGAGCACTTGGATATTCCCGGACCCGTACTGGGAACCTCGGAGATTTTACAAGCTCCGAATACAATCATGGGTCGGGATTTGAGTTTTAGCCCATCCGGCCACCACAATCAATACTTCCCAAGAAATACAGGCCCTCCAGACATATATGATATGGTTTATGTACGGCAACAACCTCAGGAAATGGTCCATCACTTTTGGGCCAGGTTCCTACTTGTCAAAAACAAGATTAAGGATTGTTGCGACGATGATGCAGTCTCGGTCTTTCATCATAATTATAACGACAAGGGAATTCGGAATGCCCTCGACCGCTATTGCATACAAAGTTTCACGGATCTATAGCATGTCATACGGAAGTACTGCACGATAGAAAGCACATGGAAGGCCTAGAGAATCCGGTTGGAACCTGCTGCCTTCAAGCAATGTACTGCCCGGGCAAAATGGATACACCCTTACAAGGCATCCAGCCATAAGCCCGTCGGCAAGAAAAACAAACCCTTTACGGGGTACAGGTCCGTTTTTGATGAACTCCTCGATATACCCTGTTCGATACATGCGACGCCGAGTACTGACCCAACTCATAGCCTTTGAGCATGTTGGGTACTCCGACAGGTAGCTAAAAGTGGGGAGGCCATCCTTACCACCACTACTACAGATAATTATTCTCCGCAGGATAATGATCTTAACGTCGTGGCGGTTTTTGAGACTTTCTGTTCCAATAATCGGCGTAAGAGGGCGCTCCACGACCTCGCCGAAGTCCACCAAGTAAGTATGGAGCCCATGGAACGACGCGGCAATAACATTCACCGCTGACGACGAACCAAGGGCCCAATCAGTTCGAGCACCCGCCGCTCTAGTTCTAAACCCAATTGTGGACGGCTTCTGACTTACCAAAGTGCTCATGGACGGAGGTAGTGGGCTTAACCTCATCTATGAGGACACGCTCGACAAAATGTTGATTGATAGAACACGCATTGAGCAAAGCAACACCACCTTTCGAGGCATCATCCGCAGTCGAGAAGCACGATGTTTGGGTAGAATTAAACTTGACGTACTATTCGGCACGCGTGAAAATTACAGGTCGAAAGAGTTGCTCTTTCACATTGCTCCCTTCAATAGCGGATATCACGCCCTTCTAGGGCGGGGCACTTTTTCACGCTTCCAAGCCGTACCCCATTATGGGTACATGAAGCTCAAAATGCTAGGGCCCAATGGAATAATCATAGTTACAAGTGATCTGGATAAAGCACTCCGCGTCAAAAACAAAACCGCATCCTTGGTGCCTGAGGCACAGTCCGAAGCCCTTGCGGCCGAAGAACTAACCACCCTACGATCCACAATGGACAAGGATGATGTGATTCTCGATAAGAGACCTAAATCCACCTCTTTCAAACCAGCAGATAAAATAGTTAAATTTCAAGTGCATCCGACGGATCCTAATAAAACAACGTCCATCGAAGCACAGCTGGATCCGATGGTAGACGCCGCCTTGTGCACATTCCTACATGAAAACTAGGATATCTTTGCCTGGCACCCTTCGGACATGCCCGGGATCCCACGCAGACTGACCGAACACAGCCTCAACATAATCAAAGGGTTCAAACCCGTCAAGCAGACGCTGTGGTGATTTTCCGAACCCAAACGACAAGCTATGGGGGAGGAGCTAGCCAAATTACTCGAGGCCGGGTTCATCAGAGAAATCAAACACCCAAATTGGCTAGCCAACTTGGTCATGGTGCCGAAGAAGGATAAATATTGGCGCCTTTGTGTCGATTTCAAAGACCTCAAAAAGGCTGGCCCTAAAGACCGTTTCCCGTTGCCCCGCATTAACCAGATTATTGATGCGACCGCAGGACACGACTCATTGTGTTTCCTCGACACTTACTCCAGATACCACCAGATTAAAATGAAGGAGTCCGACCAGGCCGCAACGATGTCCATCACCCTGTATGGGCCTTTCTCTTTCAACACTATGCCTTTCGGGCTTAAAAACGCTGGTGCTACTTACCAACGCATGATTCAAACATGCTTGGAAAAACAAATCAGCAAGACAGTTGAAGCATATGTGGACGACGTGGTCATCAAGACTAAACACATCGAATCCTTGGTGGATGATCTCCGTCTCACATTTGACAACCTTCGAACATATGGCATACGGTTCAATCCGGAAAAATGCATCTTCGGTGTTCCAGCCGGAAAGCTATTAGAGTTCATTGTCTCCCACAGAGGAATTGAAGCAAACCCAGCTAAAATCCGAGCCTTGTCGCAATTGGCTATGCCAACAGACCTAAAACAGGTCCAAAAGCTTGTAGGGTGCGTAGTGGCCTTGAGCCGCTTTATCTACATTATAGGAGAAAAAGCATTATGACTTTACAGACTTCTTAGATGCACTGACAACTTCAAATGGAGGGAAGCGGCCCCAGCCATATTGGAAGAAAGAAAAAACTTACTAGCAAGCAATCCAATCCTAGCCGCCCCAAGTGTTGGCGAGGCTATGCTGCTTTATATCTCCGCAACTCACCAAGTAGTAAAGCCTGTACTCATCGTCGAGTGAGGCGAAGAGGGGCATAAATTCCCCATCCAAAAGCCAGTGTATTACGTATCGGAGGTCCTTACACCATGAAAATACCGATACCCTCACTACCAAAAGATAGCTTACATGGTCTTTATGGCATCCCGAAAGCTCTGACACTATTTTCAAGAGTGTTCGATCCCGGTGGCATCCGAAGTGCCACTTAACGACATTATAGACAACAGGGATGCCACCGACCGCATAGCTAAATGGGCCATTGAGCTCTTACCATTTGAAATAACATACAAGCCACGTCGAGCTACTAAATCTCAGGTGTTGGCCGACTTCGTCATAGAGTGGACGGAAGCCGAGCTCCCCAAAGAGTACAGTTCCTACTCCAACTAGATCATGTACTTCGACGGCTCTAAAATGCTAGCCGGACTGGGGGCTGGTGTCATCTTGACATCCTCTATGGGGGAAACAGTCCGCTACGTGTTACAAATCATGTATACGGACTCTAATAATGCAACCGAATACGAGGCACTTCTACATGGTCTCCGCATGGCTGTCTCCATGGGCATACACCGCCTAGAGGTGCGCAGCGACTCAAACCTCGCAATATCTCATGTAAATGGAGAGTTTGATGCAAAAGATCCAAAAATGGCGGCATATTGAAACGCCGTATTAAAAATATCGGTCTGTTCGAGGGGCTCGAATTTCATGACGTCGTTAGAGTCAGTAACCAGGCTGTAGATATACTCGCTTGCATGGGCGCCAAGCGCGACCCCATCACGCCCAACACCTTTGTGGAAAGGCTCTTCAAGCCATCCATGGTATGGCAGGACGAGAGCGGAGACCCAAGTATGGACCTGATCATGCCCCCAGCAGCCGAATACGATACAAGTATCATTGGGGGTTCAGATACCGAAATAATACCCTCTGCTCATTAGATCGTGGTTGTTATTGCTCCATGGACCGAACCCTTCCTAGCCTACCTTAATAGGTAGGAGCTTCCTGATGATCAAAACAAGGGCCATCGTATAGTTCGGCGTTCTAAAGCCTACAAAGTTCACGAAGGCGAACTATACAAGAAAAGCACTACCTGAGTTCTCCAAAGGTGCATCTCCGAAGAGGAGGGACAACAACTCTTAGCTGAAATAAATGCTGGTCTAGGCGGCCATCACACCGCAGCTCGGGTCCTCGTAAGCAAAGCCTTCCGGACAGTTTTTTTCTGCCCAACGACCCGAGTAGATGCACAAGCCCTTGTCTAGCGCTGTGTGGAATGTCAGCTTTTCGCCAATCAAAGTCATATGCCTCCCACTGCCTTAAGAACAATCCCCATCACTTGGCCCTTCGTGGTCTGGGGCCTTGACATGGTCGGACCCCTTAAAGGGGGAATCCACAAAAAGAAATATTTACTTGTTATGGTGGATAAATTCACTAAGTGGATAGAGGCCAAACCAGTGAAAACGGCCGATGCAGGGCCAGTGATTGACTTTATATCTGGCGTGGTACACCGCTATGGTGTCCCCATAGCATCATCACTGATAATGGATCTAATTTTGCAGCCGATGAGGTGAAAAACTGGTGTGCTAAATTGGGCATTAAACTCGACTATGCATCCGTATACCACCCTCAAACAAAAGGTTAGGTTGAACGGGCTAATGGTATGATAATGAGCGGCATCAAAACGCGACTTGTGCACTCCCTACGGGAGTCGGATAAGACTGGGTTGAGGAACTCGATTTCATACTCTGGGGGCTGCGTACTACACCTAACCGAACAACTGGATACACACCTTTCTTCATGGTGTACGGTGCAGAAGATGTCCTGCCTTGTGACATCATTCATGACTCAGCTCGAGTGCACATGTACGAAGACCAAGAAGCCGAGCTTCATCGGCAGGACGACCTAGATGGCCTCGAAGAGGAACGTGATATTGCACGAGCCCGTTCCGCATTTTATCAACAACATGCCAAGTGATACCAAAGCAGAGAAGTGCGGGCCAAGACTTATAACGTTGGCGAACTTGTCTTACGTCTCCCGGAGAAGAAGAAGGATAAGCTCGAACCAAGATGGGAGGGCCCCTTCATCATAGATGAATTTCTCACAGGAGGAGCCTATCGCCTTCGAAACACATTGGACAATCGCCTTGAGCCGAATCCATGGAAGCTGCTCGGCTCCGATGATTCTACATATAGTTCGGTCGCATCCTTTTTATTTTTGACTAGGTTTCTTTTTTTCTTCTCTCCTTTTTATTTTTCCTTTTTATATCCTAGGGTATGTTCAGATCTACCGAACTGTTAGGGGTACACATCTTTAAATGTGTATACCCCACTATAACTGGGGGCTTCTTTGACGAAGCTTATTACTAAAAGCTTGTTGCGTACATTGCTTACGTCGTTTGTTCTATACATCTTTTGACATTATATGCACCTCTATGACTTCATTTTTTTCCAAGTCGGGTTGCCTCGCTCCTGTGCTTATACCCTACGTTCCCGATTGTTCAACTAGGGTGTAAAGGGAGTACCTCTACGATTGCTACAACTGGGTAATCCAGATCTGTACCTCAAACGGGTGAAGCCAAAGGCTAGCGTTCTTACGGGAATAATTGGTCGACAAGCAACGTCAGATAGTCTACGCGTATGTAGTTCTTCTAATAAATACGGGATAGGCTGCCTGTACTTCAAAACAAAGCCTAGGCATGCATAATTAAGCGTGCCGACCCAACAAAAGGAATCCTTAACGAAACTATTTTCCCTGGAAGATGTTTCTTACGTTAAATAGTAATATAACATAACTCCCCGAACAAGTTTTGTCTATTTGAGCAATATGACTTGATTGCCTGGTTTCCGGACATCATGAATTTTCATTACATTCTAACATGGTATCCGGAAACACTCCAACTTCTTGGTTTGGAGGTTGAAGCCGAAGGCCTGCGATGACAAATTTTGACAAGTTCGGTCGGAGATAAGTTCGATGATAAAGTACATTTGATACATGGAATCAAACGCCTACTCTTTCTCTATGTCATCTATAGGACTGTCTAAGTTACAACCGTCTTGCGAATATTTCGCAGCTATCATCACTTGATTGCATACCAAGTTCCCGGGAATCTCTTTCCCATCCCATCCCCGAGGTCCAACTCGTACCATATGATTTGGATCGAGCCCGGTGCAGCATGTTTTCACCATCGCCCATGCCTCATGTGCACCTTCCTGGCATGCCGAGGTCTTCCGTAGCTCAAAATGGCACTGGGCCCCTTTGAAAAGGTCGCCAACCCCTCCATACTTTTTGGAGGGGCATCGAATGACCGTAGGGCTTTGACCATACCCTTCATGGACTTCTGGGCCGCTCGTGCACTGCGGACAGCTCTTTTAGCACGTCGCCTTGGAACCCAGATACCTCCTCTTCAGGGCGCCCGGTTAACAAACCTGCAAGAACAAGCATTATAGCACTTTGAATTACGGGATAATATGAGTCCCTTGGATGGTTCAAAGGTCATACCAAATATGCCGCCTTTCAACTTTTTATTCTCTTTATGTGCGTCCGATAACTGAGCCTCTAAGTTCTTTATCTCTTCGTCTTGCTTATCCTTTTCCTCCTCCAGTATGTTCTTTTACTCAGTGGTCATCGTGGCTTTCTTCATCTCCTCCAGCTCTGTGGTGGCGGCTTTAGCTTTGTCTGGCTCGTCTCAAGCTCCTGGGATAACACGTTGTTCTTCTCTTTGAGAACCTACGGTCATCATGATCCTTAAATCCGTTTGCCTGAACCGCTTCAAGTCTCGGGGGCTACTGGCATATATCTATTAAAAATTACACAAACCATTACCTGTATTTCTTTTGAAAACAGGTGGGCAGCTCCAGCAAGTCCGTCCCAGGCGGCTCGGATAAAGGCATCCACGGTGCTGAGGGCAGTAAATTCCCGCTCAACAAAAATTGGAGCTCGCATAGTCTCTTTCAGTCATCGGTGATTCAGCACGCTCTCCACTTCGGAATTTGTGATGGACACTTCATTGGAATCCTCATGAGGTGGATGAGCCGGGGCCCCATCCGTATTGGCTCTTGTCCTAGTTGATGAGTCCGGCGTCGGATTAGCTGATAATTGGCTAACTGGGATTTTGGACACGGTTCGCCATGTGCTCCTCCTAGAATAAAACGGGAGGAGACATATGACAATCTGGTCTTATGCCTAGGCACATATTAAAGGATATACCTCTTTTATGAAGGAGGGGGCTTGATGGCACTCCTGGTTCCTTCCGTTTTGAAGGCTCACCCTGCATATATGCTACCTTCCGGGGGCTGCCCTTGGGGTGCGGCTCACTGAGCGCCGATCCTATGAAGCACGATTCAGTGTGCTGGGTGAGACGCAAGTGGGGGGTTCATTTTTAGGATAATCTCCTAATACTTACATTGGAAAAGAGAGGAGGTCGGGGTAGTCTGCCATAATAGCCACTTCTGAGCCATGAAGGCTCGCTTGATAAAAGACTCCATCACCAAACTCTATAGATATATCCGGATCTTCTCGGGAGCCGGTGTCCTCATTGCGAGCATAGTCATCTGGCTATGGGGAGGGGCAGTGAATATTTTTGCCACCTTTCTCCATGTCTGATTTAAGACGGTCAGAACGATTTCGTTAGCATACCTTGATAATGAGGCGATACGATCCTGATAATCAAAAGCTTACCCATTCAATGAGGCTCGGTCTCTATTCCTTCTAACTTACCCAGTCAATGGGGTTATACTCCCTTCGTCCGGGTTTAAAGGGCCTCTTGGCCACGAAGCGCCATCCGAAAATGTAAGGTCGTGCAAGCCAAACCTGCTCCAATCACATCGTTCCGTATTCCTATGCGGTGCCTTGTTAACCGAGTGAGCAGTTATGAGTCGTGCATGCAAGCCAGTGCATGCAATTGTTTGCCTGCAAGCCGCCCCATGCAATGCCTTGTTTCTTGCGCTAGCTGTTCATTACGTTTGCATCCACATGTAAGCTGCCATGACTTATTAATTTAGCATCTACTTTAAGCTAGAGGAGAGCCTGCTAATTTGCCAATTTTAGCTCTAATTTTCAAGCGTTTGCTTTCTAGCACTGCCTTGGTCCTATCAAAGTGGTCTTTGGGCCTAATAAACGCGGACGGAGGGAGCATATGGAAAAGCCTTCCCGACAATTTAAACGGACAAATTCTTCTTTCTCCCCTTTATAAAGATCTGCCAGAATGGCGGTCAGAGCGGCCGGGGTATCCGGACTCTCGCGTTTATAACGAGATGCGTCGTCTTCTCCATTGTAATACCAAGGGGTTACTCTGGACTGAAGGGGCTGAATGCATTTCTTTATCGTGATGGCCATGACTTTGACTATCGAGAGTTCGGAATGGGCAAGTAACCTGACCTTGCTGACTTTTTGGGAGTTCCGATGAGGTAACCTGATCCGGCTATGCGACATACTTCGGCGCCACCCACTTCAAATATGGAATCCCCTTGATGACGAGGGACGAGGCAAAACAACTCTCTCCACAATTCAAAATGAGCCTCGCAGCCTAAAAGTAGTTTGCAGAGAGTGACAAAACCTGATATGTGCAGGATGGAACCTGGTGTAAGGTTGTGCAACTAGATCCCGTAGAATTCCAATAGGCCCCTAAGGAAGGGGTGGATCGGGAATCCTAATCCCCTCAGAAGAAATGAGACAAAGCACACCCTTTCCTCCTTGTTGGGGTTCGGGAAATTCTGTGCTAGCATGTCATTGCCAATCGAGGCCAAACCCGCCCGCATGAAAAC